>NC_088363.1:62187233-62192233 GCF_034508935.2 Berghia stephanieae | reverse complement strand
GTCATACCACAAGACCACATAGCTGCAGTATATTCTTAATAATACGAAAGTTATCTGCCTTTTTATACATAATAATGATCAGGATGAAATGTGTCCTAAACGCATAGATTATTTGTAAATTCGGTTATTTCCAAATTCTATCATTTAGGTCCTGGAATGTGCTTCAATCAATATGGAAGAAGATGGAACTCCTGGTTCACCAGTAAGTTTAATGTCTTATTTGTCATACATCATCTGAATCAGGTTATGTCGCAATGAACCCAAAGTAGAAGGTTGAATATAAGATCAAAACAATCAGAATTGTGAAATTGTGTTCTGTAGATAAAAATACTAAAATCATTCTTTGCAAACTAGAAAAACAAAAAAATACTTGCAGAGCCATTAGGCCTATGGAGCCGGAGTTTAGTGAAATAGACAAAAGCAGTTGCTAGATGCCCTTTGGATAGGATATAGTCAATTGCTCAAGTCAATGCTTTTTTCTTTTTTTTTTTCTCAATTGCAATAACTCAAATCATGTCTTAAGATGATAAGTTTATTAATTATTGTCTTGAAAAATGACAATATTATTGTTGTTGTTGTTGTTGTTGTTGTTTATTATTATTGAAAACACAAAAGTATTTTTTTTAATGATCAGTTTCCTTCATGTTTTATTCAGACCATGAAAGTGAGTCGACAACTCTTAGACCAGCTGAGTGCAGCACTAAATGGACCAGAACTATTTGAATTGGACAAAGACCTCATTTGGATGATGCGTTACGAGATTTGTCATCGATTCCCAGATTGTTTGTCTAAAGTGCTTCAATCCGTGAAATGGAACAATCATGTCGATGTAGCAAAAGTAAGGACAAGGGCTATATTTCTCCTTTTATTTTCTGTAATTTAGTTCACTAACATACGAGCTGAAGTTAAAATTGAAAAAATTAAACTAAGATACAGCTGTCTTTTACTTATGATTTTGTATCTTTAACTCTTAGACATTCTCTCATTTTAGAAATTGACAATATAATCGAGTATTAGAAGAAAAAAATGATGTGTTGATGGACACTTTATAGAAAGAATGATAAAAGACTTTTATCAAAGAGCAATTTGATGCAAACTTTTCATATCAAATTTAATAAGAAATGTGATCAATCATCAATTTAAAAATTACATAGTCATATCTTAAATATATTTTTTTGAAATAATATATAAACGGAATGGTTTTTAACAATTTATGATCGCTTTAGAATTGTTTGAAATTGGGCGGTTTATAATTCTGGAATGAAATAGTTGTTTTTGTCTTTAAAGAATCACCCCCCCCCCCCTTTTTTTTTTAAAATTGTTAAACAAAAATAGAAACAGAATTTAGCTTGTAATGTCATTCTAGATTGTTGAAGGATGCAATATTTTTTCTGTGTGACTTTTTTCTAAGATGATTGCTCTTTTGCAAACATGGCGAAAACTACCCCTTGACCATGCACTAGAACTGCTAGACTTTGAGTATCCCGATTACAATGTGAGGAACTTTGCTGTTGATTGTCTTGATACCAACCTCAGGTGAGCTTTCTCTAAATTTGCCAATGTTTTCTTTCTTTCTTTTTTTTCTTTAGACTTCCCTTTATGACTTGAATGTAAAACTTAAAGAGATAAAATCATAATGAAAAAAAAAAATTATTTATAGTTTGTTTTTCAATTAGAACGGTTTCAGATTTTAACCTAATTGGCATTTTGCTAAATATTTTATCATGAAATTGGTTATTGATAGCAAGGCATCGAGTAATTTTGTGTGATTTGTCATTATTATTATTATTATTATTATTATTATTATTATTATTATTATTATTATTATTATTATTATTTATATTATTATTATTATTATTATTATTATTATTATTATTATTGTTATTATTATTATTATTTTTATTATTATTATTATTATTATTATTATTATTATTATTATTATTATTATTATTATTATTATTATTATTATTATTATTTTAAACTGTTATATTTACAATTTGCAATTCATTTAAGTGACGACGAATTGGCCCAGTTCATGCTTCAACTAGTCCAGGCCCTCAGGTTTGAGACATATCTGTATTGTCCACTGGCAGAGTTTTTACTAAGGAGGGCCCTCAAGAATCAACACCTTGGACATAAGCTATTCTGGCTACTCAAGTAATACATAATTTTGATTTTTCTTTTTTTTTTTTCATTCAACTCATTCGACACCTTTTATCATATCATCACATATATCAGGTCGGAGTGAAATTTAAATTTAAGGGTTACCTAATTACCTCAGTGTTGCGCCTACAGTTGTAACTTGGCCTTCCCCTCTTTATTTTCCTTGAGGGTTCCATAGCAGTGCCTGTTGTGAAATTCTAGAATTATAGCAATCTTACAAATTCACTTGTCTGTACCTGAGCACACATCTATTCTTTAGTGGAGTGGAGTAGAGCGAGGTAATGTAGTAATCCTTCAAAACCTTAGGACCCATGGAGCTTATCCTTGTTCCTAAAGCACTAATAATGATAATAGTAACGATAGAAAACTGCACTCATACCATATCTAGCAGTCACAAGTTAATGCTCATCTCAACTCATTTTGAATTTGAAAGTCCCTCCCCGAAAATATCAGAAGCATTCATGGCCAAATGGAATTCAACCAAAAACTAGATAAGATCATAATGAAGGCTTTGGCATGTACAGTTGTCCTTACTTCACTCACAGTCATGATTATCATTGGCTGTACAGAGTTGCAGTTGCAAAGCTGAAATTTCTTTTAAATCACAATTTCTCCTATTATTTGTATGGTTATAACTCTGTAACTCACAAGAGACCAGCAGTGGATCTAAAGGTTTAAACCGGATACCTCTGTTAATTTGAAGACTGTCCATTGTTCAGTCATTTCCCCAATCCTATAGCTGTACGTTTGATTTCATACTCATTTGTATTGAATGTGAAATAGATTCTAGATTCTTCTAGATTTAACAGATTTATGTGCATCATTGGAAGTTTAAAAAAATGAAAATTCAATTTGATTTTGGTAGGAAAAGATGAGACAATTACGTTTTATAAATAAAATGAGAGTTCACTTTTGTTTGATTAAATTTCCTCCCCTCATCTTTATCAGATCTGAATCTCATAATCCAACTGTGAAGACGCAATATGGTCTGATCCTAGATTGCTACCTCCGCCACAACCACGATCATCTCATGGTTTTGGTCAAGCAACAAGATGCTCTCAAGAAACTGTATGCTCTCAATTCTCTCATCAAAGAGGGAAACATTGCTGATCAGGTATGATGAATGCGGTGATGTGGTCTAGTGGTATGACACTCACCTACAAATTGGAAAGTCCATGGTTCGAGTCCCACTCTCTTTACCTACATTCTCTTACCTCAGTCAGGTGAAAAATGAGTACCTCGCTGTTAACAGGATTGCCTCTGTCTAAAAAAAGTTGTAATATCGCCTAACAGGTGTCATAGCTTGACTTACATGTTTTGTATTGCTGTTGGCTAGGGACCACTTGCAAAACACTTTGAGTAAATTTAGTGGATAAAATCGCTACATAAAAGCTCAAGTTAAGTTAATTATATTGTTAGACTTTAGGTGATGAACTGTCCACCAATGTGTTAGAAGTTTTGTTCATCAGGTATAGTGAATTATAAAGTAGACTACAGTGGAATCGGCATAAAGTCAACATGGTTAAAGTCAACACCTCTTGTTGGTCCCAAATTGTTTGCTCTCTATCTAATGCAAATGTTGCTGATCGAAGCTCGAATAAATAAATAACAATGTGAAATTGAATGTTAGCTTCAATTTAATATACGAAAACAGATAAAATGGACGTTTCGGGTTTCCCCTTTATCAACAAAACAGGATGAATGAAACACTACATACGGATGAGATAATGTTATAGTTAAATCCAATTTTTAGCATCTTGTTCACTTGATGTCAGATTGAGGGAGTGGATCACTTATGTTCAAAGTGTTTTTAAAGTAGACCTTCAGAGCTCATGGATCCTGAGTTTAACTCAGTTTCTATAGCATGAAACGGACAATAGCAATTGCTTGTTACCCTTAGGATTGGATGTTTGTCTATTGTAAAGTACTTTCCACCAGATCAAACAGACCTAGCTATCCAATCAATCATTGCTGGGTGGACAGGGGGTCACCCAGGATTGATCTTGTTCCCTTTGCCTGTGAAGCAAGAGCTCAACCAAATGAGCTATCGGGCCACCCAAAAGTGTTTTCAAAATGTCTTAAAATGTAGAACCTGGGGTATGATTTTGACAATTTTTCTCGATATGTATGCCACCAGATTCCCAAAAACATGCCCCTGTTTTGGCTTCCGCATATATAATTAATCTGATTACAAAAGTTGTTATATACTTCTGTTCTTGAAATCGACTTTTTGTTTTGCAGGCTAAGAGAGACCAAGTTAAACAGCAGATGCATTATGTGCTAAATCAGAACTCCTACAAATCCTATCTGTCCGACTTGTTCAGTCCCCTATCTCCACTGTACAAATTAAAAGAATTGAAGTAAGTTGGGTTTGGATTATAATAATATGTAATGGAACTTATGATTTAGAGACTGATATGTTATATTATTGTCAGCTGTAAGTCTCTGTTAATCCCGATAATGGGATATTTGCCTGAAAAGATCTATTAAATTTTACTTGCAGACAAGACATGCCAAATATGTCTCTTCTGTCTGTCTGGATTTTAAGTGATGTATTAATGTTTTTTTGTTTTTTTTTTTGCCTTTGTTATTGGCTGAAGAAGGGTTTTCAGCCCGAAACATTCTGAGTTTGGTATTTTGATTTTTTTTTAAGTTGTTGATTTTTGTTCATTATTTTTTACAGTCCATTGCTTGAAGCAGCTTAGTATCAGTTTGGCTTGTATATTGATATAGTAGTTTTGTGATGTATGATATTTGATCTTTGTTCTCATGCCTACTTATGATTATTTTTATTGTATTTCTAAAAAATACAGACTAGGCAGTCGAGCTATCAAGAT
>NC_088363.1:62172233-62182233 GCF_034508935.2 Berghia stephanieae | reverse complement strand
ACAGAAAAAGCTGTAAGTGTAGATAATATTATATAACAACCCAAACATACTGCTGTTTTGGGTCAAGACGGTATAATGCATTAGGGTGTCCCGTTTTAGCTCTTTGAAAAATTGACTGTTGTGTGATTGCTTTTACAATTTTATATTTGCTTTCTTATCACTTTAGAATGAAATCAAGCTGTTCACCCAGTGGGATTTTTTTCTTGTAACCTCGACTTTTAGTGGCCATGTCCGATTTAGTCCTTTTGGCAGATGGACCATTAAACGGAGAATTTTTTTACCACATTATTTGCCTTCTTCATTCTATAATTCAAAACTTGAAATATATTTTTATATTTATTTTATTTTTACTTAATTTATACAGGGAATCCCAGTAGCTCAGTAGGTAGAGCATTCGCATCACAAGCAAAGGGACAGTGCTTGATCCTGGGTGAAGTCTAGATTTTTTCTGAACCCTCTGTCCACCCAGCAATGATTGGGTTGCTGGGTCTGTTAGATCTGATGGAAAGTACTTTGTAATAGATTAGAATCCTATCCAAAGGGTAACCATCAATTACTATTGTCCATTTACCGTTATAGAAACCGGGATAAACTCTGGCTCTATGGGTCTTATGGCTCTGAAGGATTACTTAAAATATTTAGAAACATATTTTTATGCAGTATGAATATGATGTAAATGTTTTTCGTTCTGTCTTTCTTTTAAAAATAAAAAAATAGATGTTCCACATTGACTTTGGTCACTTCCTTGGTAATTTCAAGAGCAAATTTCATGTAAAGAGAGAACGGGTCCCTTTTGTCCTCACCAGTCATTTTGTCTATGTCATCACTAAAGGCCAAACCAATCCTGCCAACTTCCAAAGGTTTGTTCTGAAACACTACATAATTATCTTTTGTTATTAGACACTATGTAGTGATACAGCATCAGAGCATCAGAGAGTGATAGAAAACAAATATTTGAAAAAATCTGTCTAGGAAGGCTGATTTCTATCCTGGATGATATTTTTCTTTTAGTTTTTGTCTTTTTATCTGGATTGTATCATACACCATTTACAGAGATGCCAGTTAGTATGAAAACTACGAATTTTTAATGTAAAAACAGTGCTGATAAGAAAAATACTACAATGCAATACCTTAACCGCTCGACCACTTTGCATTCATTGTTATTATTATTATTATTATTATTATTATTATTATTATTATTATTATTATTATTATTATTATTATTATTATTATTATTATTATTATTGCTAAAATGATATAAAGAACATTCTAATTTTATGAGGAGAAAGTAAAAATTAATATCCTCCTATCATATATAATATTTTTAGTGAAAAACATCCAAATCTTTAACAAACTTTAGTTTGATGTTTTAAATATTTATTTTATTTTATTTTTCTGCAGATTCCAAGCAATGTGTGAGAAAGCATTTTTGATCCTTCGCAGTAAGTTCACTCTTCTCATGTCAGTGTTCATGATGATGTTATCAGGAGGGATTCCTCAGCTCAGTGCCCCCAAGGACTGTGACTACCTGAGGGAAACCTTGGTGCCCGATCTTTCAGAGGAAGAGGCTATTGGACATTTCAAGAAGAAATTCAACAGTGCTCACGAAGGTTCCTGGAAGACCAGTGTCAATTTTTGGTTCCACATTAAAGCTAAGTGAATATCTTACGGAACTTTTTTTTTTGGGCCTGTTAAAAAATTACATTCATAAAATCTTTCATTGTTACTCAAGATTCTGTTCTTGAAAGAAATGTTATGGATTTTTGAAGGCATATTTCATTAGAGTAGTTTAAAATTGCTTGCGAAAATGCTGTTTTAAGAAATGCAATACAAAAATCAGCGACAATATTTTTTACAAATCACATTTAAGAACAAAGACTGGTTGTTTAAATTCTATCAATTGATATAAGTTTTTCAACATATTTCTGTTGTTAGAGAACAAAGTTTTAAGGTTTGAAAAAGTTGCTAAATAAAGTGAAAAACGTACTATAATTTCACCTTAATAATGGATTTGTTTTTAAATGAGCTGAAATAAACCCAGGGATTTTCATTCATTACTTTTACTTTTTTGGGACGCAAAGATCTTTCTTCACGGGAACACAACGATTATTGTCACAGGCATTCCATGTATATAAATATTTTTTCTCTCCAAATTTAGTTGCCATATATATTTGTTGAACTTTGAATAGATTTTTTTTCTTTTTGTGTAGACGGAATTTATAAACAAAGATTTTTTCGTGTAATACCGTTTTAATCATTTGGACACAGTGTTTAAAGTGGAGTGTAATTGTTGAACTAGACCCCATGGATGTGTTTTATCCTCTCTCAATTCAACTCCAATGTTATAACTTTTCGAAATGATTGGATTCTTAATATTGGTCAGATGTCCCATCACTCTTCCTCATGCAGCTGTGATGAATGATTTAAAAAAAAAATTATGATTAAAATTTCGATTTATTCCCGGTATTTTTTTAGATTTAATTATTTTTAACCTTCTGCAAGTGTTGGAACAAATGTTATCATATAAATATGTTTACTTCATCTGTTAAACATACGAATAGAAATTTGATCATATCTATGCTTTATGAATTCAAATCTAAATACATTTTGAAAGCTTCCCATGACAGACTTGTTGTTGATCATACCAAGTAGATATTATGATTTAAGAATTCGATAATGTATTTTTCGTTCTTTGCCATATATTATATATTTGTATCAATGGTGCTAGGAGCTTGTGATCATTAAATTTTGTGTATGAAGATGAATGGTGCTTCAGGGATATTACATTTCGAACAAGTAGTCAGTCAGCTTTTTCTGTAGAATATCATTTTCATGACACTCCGTACATTAATTATGACTCTGTATGCAGTAGTTTTCGTCCAACAGTCAATTTAGCTTAAACGTTTTCTTTTGTCATAAAACCATTTTTTCCCCCTGAGGTATCTTTCAAAATTATCTTTTTGTAAGTCACTTTTAAAACTGACCCTGGTATCCGAATCATCTATAAATTTGAAAGAATGATCTCTTGCTTTGTTTGTTTATTTAGATTCTATGATTCTTATTGACATTACCAGCTTGGGTTGCGACATTCATTCAAAAAATTATTAGCCAATAAAACCCAGAAATGTACAACAGTGTTCAACATAAATTTTGTTCATAAGTAATGGGTGTATAAGTGCATCACTGCATGCTGACATGAGAAATAATCATATAAGACTTTTTTTGTTGCTGATTTTCCTTTTGATAAAGTCAAATAACTAAAGTCAAAATATCTTGCATTTCATTAGCAGGGATGCCCTTTTTCCGGTCAAAGCTGGAAAACCAGCATTTTAAAATCTTTTGGCTAACATGGTTTTATTTGGGTTTTTTTTTTTTTTTTTGCTGGAGACTTGAATTGTTGTTTTTTTTCGTCATGTTGTAAAGATGAAATTATAAGTTGTTTATAGGCAAGAGTTAAGGGGAAGATAGATGGATATTTATTCATTTAAAAAAAATTTCAGTGTGATATTATTTGATGAGGAGAAGCTTTGCATGAAATATTTTCTTACGGTCCTTACGCGAAAAAATCCCTGCATTTAGGGCTTTGCTGCTCTTCCTATTTCTTCTTCACACCTGCGCATGTATATGGTCATGAGATAATGGCATCTTTGTAAAGCTTGAATTGAGTTGTAATATAAATATGTTCCTTTATGTAGCATATCTCCACTGAATGCCATGATTAATACACTTTCCAATAGGCCACATTCAATACCAGACCTGTCTACTTGGAAATTTAAAAATTCGTAATTTTAAGAGATGAAAACTGTAGACCCTATGGTTAACTTTTAAAAAATCAACAATTTTCCCTCATAATGATTAAATAACACTTCAAAATCCCTAAAATTGTGTCGTCTGGTATCAACTTTCATTTTCAATTAGTTTTAATGACTTTGAGATTCTCATGAGGTTATGAAACAAATTTTGAAACCAAAATTTCGTAATTCTACGATTTTTTTGTAATCCTAGGCAGGTCACGTGTTAAAACCTTTGAATCCTTCATTTCTTGTTGCAGATCATCTGAATTGGAGTTTTTGTGTCCTAGAAATATTCCATAATTTATCAGAAATAAAATTAATGGATTAATGTTCAGATTAACATGAATTTAACGCTTGCTATTTTGATGACGATCTGAAAAATTTGTGTATGAAAAAGTGTCAGACAAAACAGAATCTACAAGAAAAAAAAAGAATCCTAATAAATCAGGCTGCCTCAACTGGGGATCGAACCTCAGACCTGCTGACTGTTTCATACATACTTTTTCAGATCTTTATCTTACACCAGTGCCAGCTCCTTAATTGTCACTTTGATATTATGATAGTTGACTGTTCGACATTTAATAATGTACATATGGGGAGGGTGGACTGCGCCATTGATATGTGTTTGAAAAAGTCTTTCAGTTATTCATGAACTTCAACCACCGAGCTATGCAACAAAACAATTTGTACTATTTTTATTGCTGGTATTATAATAATAATAATAATAATAATAATAATAATAATAATAATAATAATAATAATAATTATTATTATTATTATTATTATTATTATTATTATTATTATTATTATTATTATTATTATTATTATTATTATTATTATTATATATTATTATTATTATTATTATTATTATTATTAATATTATTGTATAGCATATGACGTAGTAAGTTGATGTAGTTAAAGCATAGTGGTCAACATTATTTGATTTTATATATATATATATATATATATATATATATAGAGAGAGAGAGAGAGAGAGAGAGAGAGAGAGAGAGAGAGAGAGAGAGAGATGGAGAGAGAGAGAGAGAGAGAAAGGGAGAGAGAGAGAGAGAGAGAGAGAGAGAGAGAGAGAGAGAGAGAGAGAGAGAGAGAGAGAGAGAGAGAGAGAGAGAGAGAGAGAGAGAGAGAGTTGATCGTAACCACCAGACATCATTATTTAGCTTTGCTTCGCGAGTCTAGTCAACAGTGAGATATGTGTATTTTTAGGCTGACTCAGCTCTTATATAGCCCTGTTCAACTGTTTTTCACGCAATGATTGGTCCCAGAATTAAGATTTTTATTGTCTCTCTGACTTATCAGTTTTTTTAATTGAAAGGGAAATTTGCTATGTTACATCTTCCATCTCTCACATATTCTCTTTTTTGTTTCCCACACACAATAACCCCTTCTAATCTTGTATATACATCTTTAGGTAATCAATAACATATCATCTTTACCAAAGTAGTTTGACTTTAAAAACTTTCAATTTTTTTTAAAAAGTGGGATTTGAGTAGAGCATTAATTTATTTGTTTTTCTTCCTAAAGTGATGAAAATCATTGTTCTTATGAACCTAAAAAATATGATGTCTATGGTTTGTATTGAGGGAAATGAACTCCTTCGTTTTTCAGAATATTTTAATTTTGCATCGACTTTATCCAGATATAATACTAGGTTAAGGCAGTCAGTTATATTATTGTCTTCATTCACCAACCCCTGGCCTTCTAAATCTCTCTATTCTATAAGGACTTGAAGCATTTAAAACAATGGATTAAAACTTACTCAAATTTGATCTCAATAAATTTTCACAAGTGGAATTTGTTGTACTTTATGCGTTTAAAATGTATATTATTCCTGTAATAGTGCAACAGTTATCAAACATAGAAAAGAGTAAATGATAGTGTCATGAAACCATCCTCATTGCGACAGTTTTTAGACTAAACTTAATAAGTGTTGTCTAGAATTTAATGAAAAATGGTTACCATGCATTATAGTTTTTTTGGGGGTTTTTTTGTTTGTTTTTTTTTTTGTAATGGACTTCAGTTTAATTAGATTACTTGTTATAAAGACAATTGAAAAATTGAAAAATCTGTATTCACGTTCCAAGTGACTATTCTCACCCCCCGATGCTAGTCTTCATAAGAGTAGTCCACAATTGTTGTATGTTTAATACAAAGGTTGTAATGCAGTAATTTGTTAAGTTTCTTGTCACAAGTTGCACAATTAAAAAAAAAAAAATCAATCAAATCCAAATCGCAAAAAGCCGGCGACGTTTTTTTCGGTAATCCAATCGGCCGGGGGGGGGGGGGGGGGGGGGGTCAGAATAGAGGCAGCCATTCACGTTATTGGTGCTAATACAATGTTGATTTAAGTCAAGGAAAGTCAGATGAGTGAAATGCGAAATTTTAAGTCTGATATAGAACAATATTTGTTTGGCACTCTTGAAAAAGATGTTTGATTAAATTACAATTAATATTTTGTTGTTGCTGTTGTTTTACAATTTATTTTTATAATGTTCATGCTTTATCAAGATCTTATACAATTTGATGCAATTCAGAGCATCATGGTACAAAATTTAAATCATAATCATGCAAATTTAATTTCAATATGTCAAGTCAGATTCTTTTTAAAATAATTTTTTGTTTTGTTTTGGTTTTGTTTTTGTTTTTTTTCTGCTAATTTTACATAAAACTTAGTAAAATTTTGTGATGTTTTAATTTTGACTTTATTTTAAACGAACAGTTGAACTGTTTGGATACATTTGTAAAAGAACAGTCAATACAAAATTCAGCCTACATCATGTTTTCTAGCCAAGCTTTTAAATTAATTCACCAAAATGTAGCATGAATATACAGTAAGTATAGATAGTATGCGCTTGGCTTAGAAGCTCATAACATTGCCATCCGGAAGTATAACGGACCAACACACAAAACTGTGTGTATCCATGAACGTTTATTGTCAGGATAATACAGTTCAGTGAGCATTACTCATAAACGCGGATGGCAAATAACAATAACAAAGATCTGAGTGACGTCATCTTCGAACTATCTATAGCGAAGTTATGATTTTGTAAAGTAAAAAATTGAGGCACCATTACAATTTTTGTTGCTGTATGTCGCTGTGTAGATTTAATCTGTTTATCCATGGTTTGTCTTCTTCATGAAATTACTTGATCAATGCTTGTGATTGGTTTTCTCAGCCACGTTTTGTCTTCTCAACACTAACTGTAGTATTCTTCCTTAGCCAGAAGCCTCACATGTATTCAATTTTGATTTGAGGTAAAGGGCTATATTGTTTGCTGACAATCTTTCCTTTTTATATTATGAATTTTTGATACCGATTGATTTTCCTCATTTAAAACATTCTTGTAATTATTTCCGATAATATTTTAATGTTTTGTATATATCGATAAGTTGAAACTTATGCACTTTTTCCCCTTCAAATATTATCCTATTTCTCTGCAGAATTATTCTTTTGCCGTATTTTATTAACATGCAAGTTTTGAAGGAGTTTTATGCACTCAGCTTTCTCTTCATTTTTTTACCACCACCACCACCACATCATCATCATCATCATCATCATCATCATCATCATCATCATCATCATCATCATCATCATCATCATCATCATCATCATCATCATCGTCATCATCCTCATCATCATCATCATCATTCATCATCGTCATCATCATTGACTGGGTGGGGTTCCCGACCTCCCATAGTGGGCAGGGAGGTATTTGCTGTATCTTCTATCCCCTTGCATCTGTTTTCCAATTGCTTTCTGTCTTTGTGTTGGGATGAGATAACTCAGTTTTGTCCTGACCCTGGCCGGAGTCCTTTGCTGGGTGGGAAGCAGTCGAATGTATAGTTATAGTTTTGGGAGATGATATTTTTTTTCCTTGTAAATCATCTCTCTGTTATGTATCGTTATTTTTCATTTTTAACATATGATTTGTAAATATTTGAGTGTATTCCTCTAAGTGGGATCTTGTGCTGGTGTCTGAGTGAAACTTTTAGGTGATCTCAAACTAAGTACCTACACTGATAGTGTGCTCTTGGAATCTACATCTGTTCCTATTTGAACCAATTCCCCTTTGTCTTACCTTTTCTTGGGTGCTTTAATTGCAATTCTAGAATCTTTTTACCATCCCATTTTCTTCCTTTTTACTGGCGCTGATATAACCTAAATGTGTTGCAAGCGCCGTAACTGGGTGGGGTTCCTGACCTCCCATAGTGGGCAGGGAGGTACATATTGTGTCTTCTATCCCCCTATGTCTGTTTTCCAACATGGTTTCTGTCTTTGTCTTGGAATGAGATTAATTGGTTTTGTCCTGGCCCTGGCCGGATACCCTGGCTGGGAACGAAAGAGTCAAATATATAGTTAGTTCTGGGAGATCATATTATTTTCCTTGTAAATCATCTCTCTGTTATGCACCGTATTATGTTTTGTTTATGTATTATATGATTTGTAAACATTTGAGTGTATTCCTCTAAGTGGGAACCTGTGCTTGTGTCTGGATGAGACTTTTAGGTGATCTCAAACTAAGTACACTGATAGTGTGCTCTTGGAATCTACAACTGTTGCCTATTTGAACCAATTCTCATTTGTCTACCTTATTCTTGGATGGTTTAATTGTAATTCTAAAACTTTTTACTATCCCATTTTATTCCTTTTTACTGGCGCTGATATGACCTTAATGTGTTGCAAACGCCGTAAGACCCTTAAAAACAAACAAAACAAACAAACAAGCGCCGTAAAATCCTTAAAAACAAAAACAAAAAACATCATCGTCATCATCATCATCATCATCATCATCATCATCATCATCAATAATGATATAAAATATCATTGGTCATATATTATCATCATCATCTCATCATTTTTATCATGAGTGTTGATTACGAATTTTCTGTCTCAGCATTTCAAATTTCGCATTGTACATTGTTGACACTAGAACAAAAGAAGTTGAGTAATGGCAGGTTGGGATCATTGACACTAATTTCTAAACTCCCAACAGATTTTCACGCTTTTTTGACCTTTTTATCCGATGGTTAATTTTTAAAATTTCCTTGCACACTATGCAGTTGATAATTTAGTTAATCATTAATGGTAGAAGTGTCAGCAACTAATTGAGCTATAACTCGTTTCCCTTGTTTGTTTTTTTTTGTTTTTTTTTTTAAAATTTATTATATCCCATGCCATGCGCGGATGAAAGATTTGATTTGATTAATGCATGACTACACAGTTGCTGAGATCTGTTGTTTCTTGGTATTATTGCCCCTAGACTTACTTTTTGCTGCACTTTGGGTCGAGTCGTTGAAAATGCTGAAAAATATATTATCTATTCAAGTTGTTTATCAATTGTTTTCAATGCCAAGATGGATAGTATTAGAAGTGGATCAGATTAGCTCTTATGTTGAATAACTGAAATAGAATAATATTTAAAGTTTATTTTTGATTTTTCCTCTTTTGATTTCTTTGGGTGTTATATTGGCAATTGCCTAAAAATAAACCTTTGAACTATAAAGAAGAACGCCATGCTTGTCTGAGAGAAATTTTATGATCTACAATTTGGTGTTTTTATTTACGGAAATGAGTCTTTTTTCAACAAACCATAAAATGGTTATCACGAAAACACAGTTTTGCGCTCTGTAATAAGGTGTTAATTTTTTTCATACATTGTACCAAATAAAAATCATATTTAATTTACTTGATTGGAAATTTTGATAATACAGTACAGAATTATATATTTGTAATTGATTTTCATGCCTATCTAGATACTTTTTTATATTTGTTTTGGTAGATATTAGCTATGGTGATGCTAGTAAAGCTATAGGACATCAAAGTTCAGGTCCTTTTTATTTATTCACCGATTTGTGTAAAAAAAAAAAAAGGGGGGGGGGGGGGGCAGACTTGAATATATAGATTTTGCATTTAATTTACTTTTATCTTTCAGTATTATTTAAAGACAGGGTGCAGTTGAACGACATGAAATGATGATGTTTTTAAAAGATGCTATTTGTTAAATATATATTTTCACAAAGTAAATTGTAAAAAAGACTGTATTTAGTTCATATCATTCATATTCCAAAGTGTATAAATTCCAATTATATGTTTTCAGAACAACATTGTGATTTTGGAGTAATTTAAAAAAGATTAAATCGACCAATAATATATATCAAGATGTGTCATATTGTTGATATAGAGCGAC
>NC_088363.1:62154733-62162233 GCF_034508935.2 Berghia stephanieae | reverse complement strand
TCCTCATCATTTACCATAGACCTGTCTAGTTATACTATGTTTCCTCATCATTTACCATAGACCTGTCTAGTTATACTATATTTCCTCATCATTTACCATAGACCTGTCTGGTTATACTATATTTCCTCATCATTTACCATAGACCTGTCTAGTTATACTATGTTTCCTCGTCATTTACCATAGACCTGTCTAGTTATACTATATTTCCTCAAAATTGACCACAAAACCTGTCTCGTTATA
The DNA here is from genome assembly GCF_034508935.2 of Berghia stephanieae. Classification (NCBI taxonomy): domain Eukaryota; kingdom Metazoa; phylum Mollusca; class Gastropoda; order Nudibranchia; family Aeolidiidae; genus Berghia; species Berghia stephanieae. The sequence goes on along the minus strand of NC_088363.1, from coordinate 62,161,993 downwards.
CTATATTTCCACATCATTAACCACAGACATGTCTCGTTACACTAAAGTTCTTCTCCATTAAACATGGACTTGTCTCGTTATACTAACGTTTTTCACATTAACCACGGCACTGTCTCTTTATACAAAATTCCATTGCCACTGACCATGGGCAAGTCAGTATACTACATCTCTTCACCAATGACCACCAATCAGTCTTTATATACGATTTTATGTCCATATCTGTTGAATTTTCATTATTCTATCGATTATCTTAGGTAGGTAGGGAATAATTCAGATTGTTTAAACCATCAACATTCACTAAAGCTCCCAATCTTCTTTAAATGGAAATTTGAAATTATACTTAAACATAAATGGACTTGGCTACGAATGAATCAGATTTTTCAAGATTTATATTGTTGCTTGAAAACAACACTATCATCAAAAATATAGGATTTGGTTAAATGGGTATCAATATCTAAATATTTGACTTTGATTGGTATTATATACGTTTTCATACATGCATTCGTCCAAATATGATTTATCTTTTATATCTTAAACTCATTTTTTCACCTAGTTCACTCTAACATAACACCAGGTTGAGGGATAGGGTATAATATTTGCCTTTTTGCCCATTGAATGTTGTGTCTTTTATAGGTAATGCCTATGCCGGGCTGTTTCATGGCCACGTATCAGCTCCAACCTACCTACGCCTACAGCGAGAAGCACGGCCTGTACGTGGAGGACCACAAGCAGATGGAGAATCTGCCTCCTCCCCACCCTCCACCCACTAACAAAAGAGACATCTTCCAAATTGAAAAATATCGGGTCCTGGATAAACGGGCAGATAAGGTGAGTTAGATATTCTGAACGGTTTCATGACAAAAAGAACCTCTCCAGCGATCGCAATCCCAGCATTGAAAAGGCCGTCAATAAGCCTTCTCAATACCGATTCTTGCAGCTCCATCTCTTGCGCTGCCCACGGTATAACTTTCTGATAGCATATTCCTATATCCTATTACCGCTATACTCGTGAGCGAAGAGATCAAAGTTGATGGATCAAAAGCTTCGTCTTGATCTATGTTAATTTTCACAATACTGTAGTATAATAATTAAAACAGATGAGTGCCTGATCATAATAGCCTTTCGTTTCTGCAAGTTTCCCATAAATAAACTAAACCAGTCACTGATGTCACTCGACACATAAAGAGTTATTTCCCTTCCTTTATAAAAATATTTTGTAAGCCTTGAACGATAAAATATACGGTGATTTAAAATTTTAAATCATATTTTTACCTAAAAATATAAATCTCTATTTAATTTATTTAATTTGTTAATTTAATTAGCATTCTTTCATTTCTTAGCGTTCATTTCTTATTTCTTTTATTTCTGATAGCTATTTACTGCTTTAATCTTAGCTATTTACTGCTTTAATCTTAACCATTTCAATGGATTTTGGTATTGAAAAAAAAAAGAGATTATTATTTTCGTAAGTAAATAAAACATTGATTCAAACTAATCCGAATAACTACATCTTCATTGAATTTCAGGCCCCAAATAAACTAATAAAAGAGCCATATGCTAACCTCATGGCGTACCTTTTGAACGGAGTACACGATGACCTCAGCAAAGTCCGAATTATCTATCGATGGGTGACATCCCTCAAGATGGAGCGTACCTTACTGCCCAGAGAGCAACCATCAGCCGCTACGCCATTGTTCCAAATATGGAGAATTAAAAATAGGAAGGGAAACTCTGCCCAGCTGGTCAGCATACTTTGCAGGTAAGTTAAGTATCATCAAAGTCATCATCATCATCATCATCATCATCATCATCATCATCATCATCATCATCATCATCATCATCAACAACAACAACATAAAACGCTACTATTACGACAGCATCATTATTACTTCTGCTACCAACACCATTATAAATCCTACCGCCACTACTACAGCCACCACCACACCATCATTACTACGACTATAACCCTTGCCTCCACTAAATCATCATTTCCATCTCCCATTACCTTTCATTACAATCACCCAAGTTTTATCTATTAGCATTGTTTTGATTTTTAAAAGAAATGGGCGCAGATGGAGGGGGGTTGTGGGATTCTTATTACTATTGCAGGTTTATCCACATAAGCACGTATGTTTGAGTTTAAAACAGTCGAGAAATGTGCTTGCAGGATTTCCGAATATTTTTTCCCTACTCTACAGGAAAATTCGTTCCTACCAACTTTGACAACTGATTTTGACTCATGGTGTGTGGATTGGCACTGGAAAATTGAACAACGTATGCATTTAAAGTAGTTTTTGTCAAAAGTTGTGAATAGCATTCATAATAGGGCGGCCTATGATTTCGGCTGGCAGGCATATGCTAAGATGGCTATGCTGCCATAACCGCCACCTCAATAACAACCACCATTACCATGATCACCACAACAACATTACAATCCTGCCATCAATAACTACCTTTAATTCGAACCAGTCTGATCAGGTAGTCTTCACTCGGTGGCTCATTGTCTTGTCTTGTCATAAAGTCAAGCAATGTTAAGCTTTGTCAATGGCCGGGTGGGTGACAATTGAAAATACAGGTTCCGACGTTGTGTCCTTGAATTAGGCACTTTACGTGTGAATGAGTACCTGACTATGGACAGTGGCGGATATTGTAAACGTGTTATTACAAAACAGACGACTGATAATGTATGAAATGGAAATATGATTCCTTACGGCTTCCTTGGGAAATAAATTAAACATTGTGAACCACGTTGAGTATGGTAAATCCGTGGAGATACGCTATATGTGAATGTTAAAATTTTATTTTAACTTTACACTACGGTGTCCACCATCATCCAGACTTGCAGGCATTCCATGTGCCATCATTCACGGGCGCCTGAAGGGATCGACATACGATGTGGGCCAAAAAGTCAACGACAAACTCCACTACGGCGAGTGGAACGCTGTACTGATCAATAACTATTGGCGACTGATGAATGCATACTGGGGAGCTTGTGCCATAGGTAAGTGATGTAAATTAAAACTCTGAAAAAAAATTAGAAAAAGTAAGAAAAAAAAAAGTATTCAGGAGAAAAAGTATTCTTTCTTCGACTGAAAATTGGACCTTAGAAGATCTGAGTCTCCTGATTATCGATCAGACTGAAGGCGATTTTTTGAGATGATTTTTCTTCTTGTATTTTCTTTCTACTTTGTCTAGTACTCTTTCAAACACGCACACGTTACTTAACTCATAATTTTTGGAATAGAGCAATATATATATATATATATATATATATATATATATATATATATATATATATATATATATATATGTGTGTGTGTGTGTGTGTGTGTGTTTGTATAATGTTATGTATAATAAATACGGATTGTTTGTGCGCAGGTTTCTATGTTGCTTGTAATATATAATTTGTCTAAGTCTTATTGGTTTTCTAAAGTGCCAACGACTTTCATTATATCGGATACTAGCGTATATTTATTTGGTATTTTGATTAATTGATTTATTTATCTATTATGCTTGGCTATGCGCCAATATGTTTGTTCAGTATCTCATTTATTGTCAAATTCATTCTACAGGAAGTGAGGGGAGCGATGATTGGTTGGAAATCGATGACGGCGGAGAAGACGAGACGGAAAAGAAAGCAGACACGAAGATTTCTACTAAGGAGTATGTGTACATGTGCGATGAAAACTATTTCCTTACCGACCCTCGACAGCTCATCACTACACACTTACCCTTTTCAAAGGAATGGCAACTTTTGAGCACACCCATCAACATAGATCGCTTCGAGAGAATGGCATTCCTCAAAGATAGGTTCTTTAACCTCGGAATGACCGTCATCACTCACTCCGACTGCGTGATTCAATCTCATTCTGGGGAAACAGAAATTTGCTTCGGAATGCCTCCAGACGATGCCAGATTCTATAAATTCTACTATCTTCTGTTTCGACAGGAAAGAAAAGAAACGGGTGGCTTTTCACCCAAGTACGATCGTTATGTTTTCATGCACAGGCCGAAAAAGGATGAGTTGAGTGTTCGGATAAGATCACCAGTGACTGGGACATTTCGTCTGGAGCTAGTTGGTCGTGATACACGTATCAAAGATCCTTACTATGACTATGATTGGGTAGTTCTGTATAAAATTTGTTTCTTCAAAGCTAAGGAAAAGTGTCTTCCTTTTCCGAACATGCCCGATTTAGGATGGGGTCCAGGTGCTTACTCTATGCAACTCGGTCTGTCTCCTTTGTCGCATTCTTCAGGGGAGGTAAAAGCAAATTGGTGCGGGGAGGCAGAGATTGCCTTTGAGATTTGTGACTATAATAGACTAGGCAATCCCTTGTTTTTCGGTAGGCTGACGAAATCAGGAACACACGAGGAGAAGCTACGGGTAAGTTTGCTTTGTTTTTATTGATAAAATTTACCAATTCCTACGGACCATTAACGATTTGCTCTAACCTGACACAATATTATATCTATGTTTTTTTTTCAACTTTTTGAGCAGTAGCAACAATGCGACTCCCCCTAAGTATAAATATTTGCAGGACTCATAGCCGAACGCAATTATAGGCCTGTTTTAACATTGTTCTAATGGACAATACCTTGGTTTTAGAGTATTCCATCAAAACCACGAAATCGTGACAATTTGGGTTATCAGACACGCACATACATAACTGCATGTCGGAATCCCCCATTCAAAGAATCGAGCGATTACGCTATTATGGTTGTCATGGTAAATTCAGGCAGATATCATGATAGCTCAGGGCAAAATAGAATCTCACCTCTCAAGGGTTAACGTCATTTTCATGGTTTCCTATCCTTTACAAACTCCAACATTTCTCTCTATGCCAAACTTTACAGCCAATAGCAAAATGGGATCAATAGCTGAATCTATGTCAACCCTGGTCCCCAACGCAATATATTGAGTAACGCATTAAAGAGTAAATGTTTGTTCCCAAAAATGTCTCTGCATATTTCGATGACAAGTGTATGTGTTGCCATTTAATCACCACTACGTTTGCAGTCTTACCTTAAATGTATCCCAGCGTCTCAAAACGACAAGAAGTCGGATGAAAATGGTGCTATAATAGGCTTTGTGGCCAAGTGGTATGGCACTCGCCTTATGACTGGCAGGTCCAGAGTTCGAGTCTCGCTATGAGCGGCGCATAATTGAGTCCTTGGAAAAGGTCCTTTACTCACGCCGTACTCAGGTGCAAAATTAGTACCTGGCCGTTATCGACTTTGTCTCTGTTGGAAAGCAATGTAATATCGCCAAATAGCCGTCATTTTGAGCGTTGCTGTTGGCCAGGGAAACCTTTGAGCACGTTTGATGGATATTGCGCTCACGTTCTTTAAAAGTCAAAAATGAGCAGAAATTCGAGATTTTGTTACTTCTAGAATTTTTTTCTTTGTCCTCAGTATAACATCAAAATAGAATCAAGGTTTCACATTTTTGACAATAGATTCCACTTCTATCATCTAAATAAAACCGATGTAATACCATTTTGAATCCGTAAGTCACAAATTTATTGAACTATTCACAAAACTATCGTTTGTCTCTATAGGACCGGGTGATCCATCGAGTAGAAAACGGGAAGGTGATATTCAATGTGAAACTTCCCAAGCGTGGTGAATACAGTCTCGGCATTGACGGGACCAGCGGCAAGAAACCTCTACCAAGGAACTTTGCCAACTACATGCTGGTCTCAGATCAACGTGTACCACAGATGTGCTACCCAAGGGGGTTTGAGGAGGGGATTGGACGGAAACCGGCTTGTAGCAGGTACCCTCATTATTTTTGGCTGTTATTGTTGCTGCTGTTATTACTGTTATTGTTGACTCCATTTCTATTGTTTGAATTAATCTGTTTTTGTTGTTGTCTTTAGTCCAACTTTTGGAAGAAAAAAAAACAAAAACAAAAAACAAAAACAAAAACAAAACAAAATCAAACAAACACACACACAAAAAAAGTAAAATCAATCCCCCCCCCAAAAAAAAAAACGAAAAAAAAAACGAAAAAAAAAGGAAAAACCAAAAAAAAAAAAAACTCCCAAAAAAACAAACAAACAAACAAAAAACAAACAGAAAAAACAAACAAAAACAAAACAAAAGAAAACAAAGCAAAACTAACAAATAAAAAGGAAAAAAACCCAAAACAAATCAAAACCCAAAAATGATTAATAACACGATATTATTATCACTAGTTTACTTAGTCTATTTATGTATGTATGTATGTATATATATATATGTTGTTTTTTTATTATCTTACTATCTATTGAAAGAACTGTGCTGTTTTGAAGTTTGATCAAAGTATGCTTTGCTATCTCTTTCATGTTTGATCATTTTTCTTCTTTCAGATTCAATATCGACCCTTTAAATCATTGCTCTGGACTCATCAGGACACAGAGGGAAGAATTTGAAATAGATTTTAAAGTAAGTCTCAGAAAAATACGATTTAACAAAGTGAGTTCTCATAATTCATTCTCATGATTATTAATAACAGGTGCCCTCTAAGTTTCTTAATGTCTTATTTGATGCCGGCTATGGTCACCGTGAAATTTTTGTTCAAGTACTGTCGATCTCCTTTAAGACTATAGGAGAAATATTTTGGAAAGGTAAAAAAATCTTAGATTTATTTTAAGCCATTTGCCAAGAGACATGATAATTTAACTCTAATTTTCTAATTGATGAATAAAAACAAATTAAAATCAATAACATTGTAAATAAACATCATAGATACAAATTAAATTAATCCCAATTTAGGTGCAAAAATAATACTTGTGTAGGAAAAACGAATTCCCCACTTCTAAAGATATTCATAATCACAGCAGTTAAATTTATATTATGCACGTACCTCAATCATTAAACAATTGGTTTGAATGTTTTGGTAACTGTGGACTGCGTGGACATGCTTCACTTAAAACAGGTGTTCCCATTTGTGACAAGTCGGAATAAGTATAGATGTTTTTTTAAAATAAAACCTGGATTTAATTTAGCTCTGAGACGTTTTTATACGTCATAATTTATACCTTTATAGATGAATTTAAGATTCTTTTTTACGAATAGAGATATCAATTGGAGTCAAAATATTCTATTTTCGATAACATAATGATTTCCAGCAACATCATTATATAGCTACTAATTTTTAGCTGAAAAATTTAAAAATCTCATAAATACAACAAACTATAAATAATGTACCCAATGAACTTAAAAATCATTTATGATAAACAAGACATTCCACCAAATATACCAATAATTTTAACAGGT
>NC_088363.1:62129733-62149733 GCF_034508935.2 Berghia stephanieae | reverse complement strand
AAGTATATCCCATGGAACCACATTTCCTTTCAATACAGTACCTGTCGCCAGTATAGTAACTTTTTGTACTATTGCCATTCATAATATTTATCGTCCATGCCCACGGACAAACGCATTCAAATAGGAGGCGACTCAGGCAATATACTGTCAGGTTCGTTGTCTAAAAACATAATAACGATACAATGTCTTATCATACTCACTCAATGACGACTTTAAAATTTGCTTAAATTTGTCACTGGGTGTTAGGTTACTTTCTTGATAGACTATAATAAATTTATTACCAGGTACTTTCAGCATGTTCTTGCTAGACACAACTTCTTTTTCATTTCTAGACGGACGGCGACATGAACAATAAATATATCAAATACCATATCAATCACATAGTTTACATACTGTGTATTTTATCAGATATTCTACCAATTAGCAACTCTCACCCCACAACCCTCTAGATTTAAAACAAACCTACATTTTAATACACGAATCAATGCAATGTATATAAAAGTTGCGTCTTGTTAACCCGCCCAGTCGTGTCCATTAGTTAGTGTGTTGAATGTCGTAAAATTGAGTGACTCCTGATTCTCTTTTTAGAAGTTCTTGATATCAATTTGTATCCTTTTGATTGACTTTTACATACTATAAAAACACTTTGTGACACACTAAGAAGTTTTTCATAAGACAATGAATCATTCAATATCACGACAAGCAGCAAGCCATCTGATTGTCTCAATATTTGGGTTAATCAATAGACACCCAAGTGAATTTGGTTTCATTTCGTTCCAGGCAAAACTGGGAAGGAGTCAATCAAAAGGCGATGTGAACAGTTTAATTTGGACAAGGTACCTTTAGACATTGCTCTGGGCGCCAGGGAGCTCCTAAAGGATTACACCTTGGATCAATGCCGAATGGTCAGCTCGGGGGCCGCGACCTTCTATGTTTGGGTAGGTGACGAAATGAAGTATTTTGTGGAATAATGTTAAGATTTATAACTTAAAGTTTGACCAATAAAAAAACAACAAGACGATTGTACTATACCGCCATAATGGAAACACCAGTAAAAACTAGTCCTTCAGAGCCTATGGCCCATCGAGTTAGAGTTTAACTTTGTTTCTACAGCGTCAATTGGACAATAACGACGTCTATATATCTGCAGGTCTGATAACCGAACACAATAATAGGTTTGATTTAACATTGCTGTAATGGACAATATTTTTGCATTGGTTTGAGTTTGAGAATATTTCCATTACAATAATGAGCCCATAAATATTTGGGTTATCAGACCAGCAAATAAGTTCACGTCGGATAATAGTTGCTTTCCACCGTCTGGATATGAGGCACGACTGCCTGAAGCCTACACTGATATTGTGTAAATGTGAGAAATTAGCTTGAGAAACTAGTTTGTAAAAATCTAATACATTTATGTTCCAGGCCAAAGGAATCGTAGATGAGATAGTCAAACGCAATGCTGAGGAAGTGGCCAATACCCGACCACGAACCAGTAGGTCAAGGCGTGCAAGAAGGCAATATGATTAATCTTCAGACAACCAACATGGACTTTCTGACCTGGTTTCTTGACAACCATCATGAATGAGTTGTTGATGATGAGGATTTATACACCTGTAGCCTGCCCGAAGTTGATCAAGCGCAAGACAAATTATATGTATTGCATTATCATTATTTTTCATTGATCAAATGGACATTTTATATTTTTGAAAATATGGAAGGTTATTAGGGTCATTACTAAAATTCGTAAAAATGATCTGTCGTAGTCAACGTGAAGACTGTTGTTGTGACCATAACGCTGTATTATTGATTCGACTGGTATCAGGTTTACTTTTCTGGCTATGTAAACAGTATTTTGTACCTCAAACTCCAACTACCAATATGGGAAAATATAAACGAATTGTGTATTGATAGTTTTTGGTAGTGTCCAAGTCAAATGCTCGACATTTCTGCCTTATGATGAAATTTATTTATTGTAAAAAGAATTTGGCCAGAAAACTCGTCCTTCAAATATATATTTAAAGGATGTGTTTTCTGGCCAAACTATTTTTTTAAAACAACGTTTTTCAGATTTTGGCAGAGTTCTGGTTGGTGGAACAATATAGTTGTTGTAGTTGTACACAGACATGATAATATGTGTAACCTTTATATGAGTCATGCACGTAACCTTCATATGAATGGCGCGGAACTTATAAAGGTGTATAAAGGGGCGATCCGTGGGTCGTGTGTTGTATCTATAATATTATCTGCTTACGTTGTCGCGGGTGAAATTCTCCTTAGGACGGAGGACCAGTTAAGCATGCTGCGGCTTCTATCCACTTATTTTATTTGTTCTTTCCACATGGCTTTATGTCTTTTTTCCAAGAAAGAGATCATTCAGTAACACATGGGCCATGCCTGGAATATTCCTTGGAGTGAGACCGTCAGATGCAATTACCTTCTTGTGAGAGATGATTTTTTTTCATGTAAATATCTCTCTCTGGGAAAGAAAAAAGTATTTTATACTTATTAACCCTCTCCTTACCAACCATAGGAAAATCGTATTTCCTCATTCTGATTTCTCTTGTACATCACAAAATGTAAAGAAATGCTTTGATTACAGCTATAAATACTAAACACTGTGTTGTAGACATCATTTTGCTGAACAACATTCTGTATAGAATGCACTTGTTACTTTTTTTGTAGTTTGAGTAAGAAAAGTTTATTTTTGTGTTGGGTGGGTGTGAATTTTCGGGGGAAATTCTGAAAATGCCTGGTAAGGAGGGGGTTAAGAGTGAACTGTATATCTCTGATTGTACCTCTTTTGACGTCCTATTTTACTGTCTGAATTGGACTTTAAGGCGGTTTCAAACTAAACGCGCAGATTGATTCCTTTTGAATCTCTACTTCTTCTGTGTTCTCTGAATGAACCCCTTTGCTTTTCTTTCTCTAGGATGCTTGTACGTAAAACTCTTTTATCTATTACGTTTATCTTGATATTCCTTCTAACTAGCCCCGGAATGACTAATGAAAAACCCGTCACAAGCGCCCTAAAATCCATAAAAACAAAACAAATTACGTTCTGCTAGATTGAATTTGGTGAGGGCTGAACCCCTCTCTTGCTGACTTTAAAACGAGATGACAATGGTGTGGCGTCTGCGGTATTCTATTTATTGATATTATGCGCTTAGGTAAAATACTCAAAAAAATCAGCCACTCGGATAAAACGTACTAACACACAAACCTATGTGTAACCTTAAATGTTTATAGTCTGATTGATATAATTTATTGAGAACTTATAACCAAAATAGTTGTCTAAAAACAAAAACAGGGAACTGAGTGACGTCAACTTCGTTCCTTCTATAACACGATGTTGAAGGTGGTATTATTAAGCTATGTATGTGTCCTTTTAAATTAAATTTGATATTTTTATACCTGTTGCTCTCAATGTTTCTGTAATTCAATAAATTATCTTTTTATTTCTTAATTGTGTTTTATGTCTGAATATTTGGGGTTGCAGCGACGTCCACCTATTTGCAGGTCTGATAACCCAAATTGTTATGAGCTCATAGATGTAATGGAAATATGCACTCTGAAACCAACGCAAATCGTCCAATACAAGAATGTTAAATCATTATTACCATTGGATGTTAGACCTGCTAATATGTTCACCCAGGTTTGCGGTTTTCTGGTCTTGTGGTGTGACACTTGGCTTCTGACCTATAGATTCCTGGTTGTGGGCAGCGCAGAGTCGAGTCCTTGGAAAGAAATCTTTACCCACGTTCTGCTAGTCATCACTTGCAGTATCAGCATTGTCTCTGTAGGAAAAAGAAATAATAATCGCGCCTGACGTGATGTCTCGTCTTTTATGTTAAATGTTGCTGCTAGCTTTAGACTCCATATGAAGCGCTTTGAACACATTTAGTAGGTATTGTGCTATATAAAAGCTTAGAGCGTAAACATAACATGATTTTCCATGTAATATAATGACAGAAAAGTTATTTTTCCATTTTGGCACAGGATATTTTACTACAAATATTAGTAAACTAAAAATGAACCCCAACTAGACAAAACTTCTTCAAGCTGAGACTTCTTAGAAGTATTTTGTCATTGTTCGGCAGGGTTATTCTCATGTGTGACTTTAACTACTCTGTTTAGAATATGACACAGATACTGAGAGAGTACGGCCAAGACGAGTATATCAGTTATCGCCATATCAAAAATCTGTTTACGAAAATTTAAAGGTTTATTTATTTAGGATATCTAAGTGTTAAAAGTATTACAACTAATGATGAATGCAACACCATTGGGCATGGAGAAAGGGTTGGTTACCCTTTATTGTTGCTGAGTGGCCTCAAGAAGAACAATGTGATATCTAAGAATATTTTTAAATGTCAAAAGAAATATGAAATCCTTTTAAAAGTCGTTATGAATATACTATGAAATTCAATATGAGCTTATTGTTTAAGCCGAATTTCTGTCTTGTTGTACTGGGTGTCAATTAAGCCTTTCCCTGATTTCGAAGCATTATTATTCTAAAACCGTTGTAGATATTTGCATCTGGTTTTCACTATCTTCTAAGATAAAGTCATACATTTATGCCCATCGGTCATCGACCTTCATTACATCACTAAATTTAGCAAAATGAGCATGACATTATAAGACCTCATTATCAAAAAGTGCGATAAAATGTGATTGCATGAAACGAACTCGCCAAAAGTACTCGTAGCTCAACAACGTTTCATTGCCCAGTCTGGCAGGCCATTCACACAACATGAAAGCGGTTAAAAAAAAAAAAAACAACAAAAAAACAAACAAACAACGGCAACACGTAACATATAGAATAAGACATGACCCCTGTTAGGGGATAATACAGTTTTTCGGGCAGATACAATGCTGTTAATGGCCAGGCACTCATTTTACACCTGAGATCGATTGGAGAACGTCTTTTCTAAGGGCTCAAGTATGCACCGAGTGAGGCTCGAACCCAGGACCTTCTGGAAAGACTTTATGGACACCCTGTATACCTTGTGACCCATCGTGTTGTGTAAAAATTGAGTTTATAGTTAAAATATGAGACTTTTATGTTTATGCGTTTTATTGCCGAGAATGCCTTAAATTTCAGACTTGGAGAAAACGACAATTTTATACTGAATTTTAACTTTAAAAATTTACTTTTTGAGATCTGATTCATCTCGACAGAGCATCAGTTTGACACGGAGGGTCGGTATGAGTAAAAGATTTTAAAATATTGCAGCAATATTACAAAGGAATCTGCTAAATCTGCTAATTCGCATTTTCGTCATTTAGAGAAAATTGCAATTTTTTGGTCATATATTTATTGACCGAGAGAGGAGAATGTTGGGTCTTGTTTTCCTCATAGAACAAAAATATATACTAGCGTGTTTTTTTGAAAATTCAAATTTTCTCTGCTGATTCTATAGTATCCAATAGATTCCTTGATATTGTTAACACATTTTCTATCTGGATGTGACTTAACAGGTCTTGAAACTCACCTTTTCAATATTAGCCTTTAAATCAATGTAAAAAGTCAACAAATATGATATAAGATTTTTAAATATAAATTTTATTGGTAAATCGTGTTGATTAAGTAAATGATGAATGGATTATGAAATTAATTTTTGGTCAAGTTATGGTTAATGTTTATTATGCGGTAAGGCATTTTTTTTTTGTAATCAAATCTTTCAAATTTAATAAATTCTAATGATGCTTCATGACTTATAAAATGGTTTGTGTCATGATATTGTATCATGATATTGTATCATGGTATCTCTCATCGAAGGAACATTTTCCTTATACTTATAGCGTTATCAATTTTTATGAAATGTTCCTGACAAATCTAACTGACTATAACATGAACCATGCTATTGTAAGATATTTATGAGTAAAAATGTATAAAATGTTTGTCTGAATAACTACTAGCATTGTAATATTTATATCGATGAAATGAATAACACTGGATAACATAATTTAACAAATATTGTTGCTAAATCCAATATTGCGAGAGTAATCCTAAATAACTGTAGTGGTTACTGTATTTTACAACATTCTTTCCCATAAAATTCATATAGTATCTGTTTTCAGGGATAAGGAATAGACAAGTTGAATTTTTACATCTTGCTTTTCCGATTTAGAAAATGCTTTTATCGCCATATTACAACCCGGATATCATGAAATCGTAAGCCGAGGCATACAACAGTTTCGAACCACAAAATTCATAATGATATTTTATATATATATATATATATATATATATATATATATATATATATATATATGTGTGTGTGTGTGTGTGTGTGTGTGTATGTAATTCTTCACCTCTCCATTAAAATGTTTGAATTATGGATTAAAAAACTGACATTATCACACTGTGGCGGATCCGTAGTGCATCAAACGAACTGATCTTTTGGCACTGGTAATAAAATGCATGAAGAAGTTGGGGATAACAGAATGACAACCCACACACGATGGGGAAGTGATGAGGCACCATAAAATGTACAGAATGTATAGGTTGACGATGATCAAGAGAAGGAACTTCCACCACTTTCGTAGAAATTCTGTTTGGAATAGAGAGAAAAACCATAAAATGAATCAGCTAGGTCAAAACAGTTGTTATCCAACCCAAAGTGAAAATAATGAAAGGTATAGTGAAATACTCATATCCACATAAAATGATTTTTGTGATACGCGGGCCGAGTTTTGAGACACCATTAGAATCACACGCGTCAGATGTGTATTGAATAACACTGGATAACATAATTTAACAAATATTATTGCTGAATCCAATATCGCGAGAGTAGTCCTAAATAACTGTAGTGGTTACTATATTAAAAGTTTACAACAATCAATGAAACTGGTGCTGCTTGAAACTCGAAGAAAAAAATAACGATATGAAATTGAATGGAAGCTTCAATTTGATAACAAAAACAGATATCGTGGACGTTTCGGGTTTCCCCCTATATCAACAAAACACGATGAACGAATCTCTTTACGAAACGTGTAGATCACCGAAACTATCTCAGTTTGGATATTCAGTTGAGGTGTGCAAGGCTCCAATAATTCATGTCCACGTTTTTCATACTCTTAGATAAGAGAAATGTTCATGAATTATTCGTAATTCTAAGAGGAACTGCTTTAAATTGGAAGAGAGCTCCCGTCTTGATTGGGGATAACAGGGGCGCGCTTATCAGTGTCAGTTTCACAGAATGGATGTTTTATGTCGTGTATATGAACGCTTCAACAGTCGTGACGTCACTTCCCCAGTAATGACGCAGAGTAACTTAGTAACTGGCTCTAAACTATCGGACGCCCTTGTGAAATACTTCTCCGACGAGCATAAAAGTGTATCCAGAGGAGAAAAACATTATAAAACTGATCATGTTTTGAATTTTATACATTCTGATCACATGACATGTGGAAAAATTGTAGTCAGCATGAAGAATAAAAAACACCGACTTTCTTTGTTTAGAACCAAGCTGCTCGTTGCTGGGCGACGTGTCATCAGACTATTGAATCCTATTACAATCTAAACCTAGAAGTTGGACTAACCCATATTTTCATCCATCGTGGTTGCGTCCTCAGCTTGAAATTGGGTCTTGGTAAATGCTGGAAATAAATAATAACATTAGTTATTAGTTGTTATTAGCTCGTTCAGTGGCAATTTCCTTGTGTTGCAAGTGTCGCTAAATAACAAAGTACCTATTGGTTATAATGAAATGAATTCGGATAAATGTTTTAGTTGTAACGATAGATTTGGTTGACGATTACAAACCGAAAAATGTAAATAAGAAATATGATGATGATAATGAATTTGATAATGATCATGTTGATGATTATGATTGTTGTTGTTGCTGCTGCTGCTAAATATTAAAAATTATGATACTTTAATTATTAAGTGCGATGATGATGACGACGACGACGATGATGATGATGATGACGACGACGACGACGAAGATGATGATGATGATGATGATGATGATGATGATGATGATGATGATGATGATGATGATGCTGTTGGTGATGATGAAGTTGAAGATGATGGTGGTGATGATGATGATGACGACAATGATGGTCATTTCAATAATGATGATGATGATGATGGTGATGATGATGATGATGATGATGATGATGATGATGATGATGATGATGATGATGATGATGATGATGACGGTGCCAACAATGATTGTGACTGCATTGAGAGGACAATAAGGGATATGTAAACCGGTGATGAGTAGTAAAAAGCTTTAATATCACCGACTTATATAACTATTTTAATGAGATAATGGTAGTCGCACAGGAAAAAATAATACATTATCACATAACACTAATAAAACATATAATTGGCGAAGTCCCGGGTTTGAGAGTTTTTGCCAAGATGAGGGTCATTTAAATCGATCGGTATTTGAAGAAAGAGTTTTCTGGACACATTTTTAAATATGTGTTTTTCCAGAGTACGACAGCATTGTGGTCCGATGAAGTCAGTGTAAAAAATATTTTTGAAGATGTCTTCAAGCAAAATATTAATTTTCTTATGGGGACGATCTGTATCATTTTTCCAGGTGCTCGAGTCATTGGTCACATTGCAAAATGTGCTCAAAATGACCTACATACATAATAAAAAGTGTTCATGGTTTTTGAACTGCCCAACATCACAATGGGTCATTTTTTTCAGCTTAACCCATGGGTATGTTGTTAAAAACTGTCATAAATAAAGCAGCTTGTTTACATTTATTAAGATTTATCCAATAGTTGGGACAGCAACAAATCGTATATATATATATATATATATATATATATATATATATATATATATATATATATATATATATATATATATATATATATATATATAACGATCTGACAATTCTAACTCGACAAGACTCCGGCGAATGACATCTTTTACATCATACCATATTATTATGAGTTTATCATTGTTACCATGATCACATGGAGCAGATAGTGGGCCCTCCAGATTATGAGCGTCGTTCACTATTTTTAACACAGATAATCTAAAGAGTTTGTTGTCTCACAACAATATGGGATCTTATGTTGACATCAGAACATGATAAATTTTCACAACCTGGAAGGCCCGCTGGTTTCGCTTGTAGACAAGCACAGAGATTGGTTATGGGATAGATATAATATCATACTTACATACTCCTCTGTCTTCAGCCTGCTGAAGAGATGATTTTCTTTTCTCACTCACTTGCATGCTTAGTTCTTCTATATTATGATAATGTAAAATGAATCATTAAAAAAGTTACTAGCTCATTGACTTATCATATTTCTTTACATGAGTAAAGATGCATCTCAAATTGGTAGAAAAGTCGTGACATCAAACCCTCTTGTCTTTTGGTTCCTAAATCATTGGAAGCGTGTGTGTAATCAGTCCTTCGGAGGACTAATAATGAATATGTTACATAAAGGTGGCATAACTATTTTAGTAGCAGGGTGCATAGGCAGATTCTTAGAACTACGGGACGAAATAGAGCTTTTGATTCAGTACAGTACGGAACGCTATTCAAAATCTTAGAAAAGATCGATGTAGACAGTAAAGACCTTTGAAAAACTTATACTGGAATCAAACAGCGTGTGTCAAATTTGCTAATGAAACATCGGACTTCTTTAACATCGAGAAGGGAGTGAGACAATGTTGCGTCTTATCACCGAACTTTTTAAACATATATTATAGTGAAATAATATTCAAAGAAATTGAAGTTATGAAAGGCGTCGTTGTTGGAGGGCAGAGTATGAATTGCATAAGTTACGCAGACGATGGTATTCTGATGGCATACTCCCCAGAAAAGCGTGGTGTCAAAAAAGTGTATTCCATTGAAATAGGAAACATTTTTTTGACACCACGCTTTTCTTCCCTCTTCCTATTTTACATTCAATGGTTCTATTCTTATAATGGAAGGTGGGGCAGGGGAAGGTTCCCGATTGCTCAACTGGACTCACAAGCAAGTGAACCAGTTTCAAATTTGCTCTATCTTCCAAACCGTGATTGGTTAGCTGAGTCTGTTAAATCTGGATTTGTGTACTTTGCAATAGACTGGCGTTCTCTTTAGGCGATAGCAAATGATTGGTAATGTCACTTTAACGCTATAGAGACCTAAATAAACCGGTTACGTGGGTCTAAGGTCTAAGAGGACCATGCAAAGTATCTCATAGAGCTTCTAGACATCTAAGAGAGTGACAAGAAATAAAAAAAGAATTCTTTGTCGGTTCACAATTGTAATAACATCGATAGTGGTATTAATATTTAACGGAAAATAATCAGACAGGGACTTTTTGTCATCAAATTGTATATGTTGTAATTATGTAAATGGAGATTATAGTCATATGTTCTACTAAAATGTAGAGTATCTTGATTAGAAAACATTTTCTACAACACATTGCAAATGCCCAAATTCAAGATAATTCCGGGGCTTTGCCAACACATTGCAAACTATCATGTTAAGTATGACTCGCGGCTTTGCT
Source organism: Berghia stephanieae (assembly GCF_034508935.2). Lineage (NCBI taxonomy): Eukaryota > Metazoa > Mollusca > Gastropoda > Nudibranchia > Aeolidiidae > Berghia > Berghia stephanieae. The sequence continues at coordinate 62,139,254 of NC_088363.1, read as the reverse complement.
GACGACACATTGCAAATGCCCATACAAAACAGAACTTTGCCAACATATTGCAAACTACCATGTTAAGTATGGTTCAAGGCTTTACTGAAGACATATTGCAAACGGCCATGTTAAATATAACTCAGGGGCTTTGCCACAACATTGCAAACTACCATGTTAGGTATGATTCAGGGCTTAACTGAGGACACATTGCAAACGGCCATGTTAGATATAATTCAGGGCTTTGCCCCTTACTTTTAAACCATTGCCAGGGCACACACTGAATGACTGGATTAATATTCTTGAACAAATGCAGCGAATATAACACGAAGACATATTTTGACAAAGTATTGGCTATAAGTTTGTTAACATTTTTCAAATGGATAGACCAATTTGACCATCTGTTTTCTTTATTCGCTGTTTGTTCTTTCAAACCATTTGACTTTCAATAAGATGTGAAATGAAAAAGAATTACATTTACTACTTCAAAAATGGACGGGAAAACCACATGTTATCATTTTTAACTCGTATCTTTTGAGATACATTTCCTATGAAATATTGTACTCACTTGAACTGGAAGGTCTTGAGTTGAACTCACTATCCATAGGAACACCAGTAGGCTGTGTGGAGGATCCCATACTTGACTTCTTAGTCGTTGTAGGTCGAGTCTCACGATATGAAGATTCTTCGCTTCTCTCAGTAATTGATTGTAGTTTACTCATTGAATGTTGTGACTCATATGGTGAATGTACGCTTTGCTCAGCAACGGAAGATTTCTTGCTCATTGAATGTTGTGACTCATATGGTGAATGTACGCTTTGCTCAGCAACGGAAGATTTCTTGCTCATTGAATGTTGTGACTCATATGGTGAATGTACGCTTTGTTCAGCAACGGAAGATTTCTTGCTCATTGAATGTTGTGACTCATATGGTGAATGTACGCTTTGCTCAGCAACGGAAGATTTCTTGCTCATCGAGTGTTGTGACTCATATGGGGAATGTACGCTTAGCTCAGCAACGGAAGATTTCTTGCTCATTGAATGTTGTGACTCATAAGGGGAATGTACGCTTTGTTCAGCAACGGAAGATTTCTTGCTCATTGAATGCTGTGACTCATATGGTGAATGTACGCTTTGTTCAGCAACGGAAGATTTCTTGCTCATTGAATGCTGTGACTCATATGGTGAATGTACGCTTTGTTCAGCAATAGAAGATTTCTTGCTCATCGATTGTTGTGACTCATATGGGGAATGTACGCTTTGTTCAGCAATAGAAGATTTCTTGCTCATTGAATGTTGTGACTCATATGGCGAATGCACGCTTTCTTCAGCAACGGAAGATTTCTTGCTCATTGTATGTCTTGACTCTTGTGGAGATTGTACGTCTTGAGGGGAGTCGGAGTCGTGAGGAGATTCTATCTCTTCCTCTGCTATGGATGATTTCCTGCTCATGCCTTGTGGAGACTCGTATGGAGATTTCACAGATTCCTCTTTAATGGAGGATTTTCTGCTCATATCCTGTGGTGACTCGTACGGCGATTGTTCATATTCTTCCTTAATAGAGGATTTCCTACTCATGCTTTGTTGTGATTCATATGGCGATTTTTCATATTCTTCCTTAATGGATGGTATTCTGCTCATATCCTTCGGTGACTCGTATGGTGATTGTTCATATTCCTCCTTAAAAGAGGATTTCCTACTCGTGCTTTGAGGTGATTCATATGGCGATTTGCTATATTCCTCCTTAATGGACGATTTTCTACTCATGCTCTGTTGAGACCCAATGGAAGATTTTTCGTATCCCCCCTTAATAGAGGATTTCCTAGTGCTTTGTAGTGATTCATAAGGTGACTTTTCACTTTCTTCCTCCACGGATGATTCTCTACTTGTGCTTTGTGATGACTCATCAGGTGGTTCTTCACTTCCTTCTCGAATGGATGACTTCCTACTCATACTTTGTGGTGTTTCGTAAGGTGATTTTTCACTTTCTTCCCTAAAGGAGGTTTTTCTGCTAATACTTTTTGGTGACCCATAAGGGGATTCTTCGCTTTCTTCCTTAATGGAGGATTTCCTACTCATACTTTGTGGTGACCCATATGGTGATTTTTCACTTTCTTCCTTCAAGGAAGATTTCCTACTCATACTTTGTGGTGTCTCAAAGGGTGATTTTGCACTTTCTTCCTTAATGGAAGATTTCCTACTCATACTCTGTGGTGACCCATATGGTGATTTTTCACTTTCCTCCTTAATGGAGGATTTCCTACTCATACTCTGTGGTGTTTCGTAAGGTGATTTTTCACTTTCTTCCTTAATGGAGGATTTCCTACTCACACTTTGTGGCGTCTCAAAAGGTGATTTTTCACATTCCTCTCTCTTTGAGGATTTCCTACTCATACTTTGTGGTGACTCATTATATGGAGATTCTTCACTTTCCTCAAAAACTGAAGATTTTCTAGACCCCCGCTGTGATTCACGCGTAGATCTTAGCTCGTTTTCATCCTCGCATGACAATCTTCTGCGCTCCTCAACAGCTGAGGATCGACAACTTTTGCTTGGTGATTTTTCGGTGAGAGATCTCTCATCCTCACTGCCCTCCTCTCTTTCTTTGTAAACATCGCCACCTTCACCTAAGAAAGAAGATCTCTTTCTTTCCTTACATGACGAAGATCTTTTGCTGCTCTTTATTGATCCACTGGAATTTTTACTACTCTTTTCAAAAGTTGTAGATTTTCTACTGCTAGTTTTTGAGCTGTATGAAGATTTTCTACCTTCTTCCCCAGTGTCAGAAAATTTTTGACTTTCCTCAACGACGGATGATACGCTGCTTTTGGATAACTCGTGCTCTTCCCCAGCTGAGGATCTCTTGCTTCTGACAGATCTTTCAGAACACTTACATGTAGATTTTCTACGTTCATCATTCGTGGATGATGATGTTCTTGAAGGCACTGTCGGAAAAGAATGTTTAACTTTTCTTTTAGAGTTGTTACTAGTTACAATCGATAAGATACTAAATAAAGAGAGATGGAGCCGCAATAAAAACATTTTTTGTTTGATCAATGGTTAAAGTCGTGCTTTCAGATATAAACAAGCAAACAATTTTCAAAACATTTTTTTTTCATTCATTAATCAACTAATCTGCATGCTTATGTTTAGATAGAAAAATCATTTGAATGAGCTCCTAGTTTCTAATTTCTAAAATGTACAAGAAAATCACATTTTGACCAGATTTTGGCCCTTGATATTGTAGGTATACTAATTGATATTTATTTTTAAAAAGTTCGGTTTCTATAAGACATGTATTGATTGCAAACAAGTTTTAAAAATATCAAGATTTAACACAAAATGCAAGAGTAGATAGATAATAACCGTCAAAAACAGTAGTTTTTAGATAAACCTATTCAAAAGTTTGCATTCTCTTACACCACAGCAACCATTATAACCCTGGCCATACAACAGTATTTAAAGCGTTTATTTCATGTGAGAAAATATACAGAAAACTTAAATTATTGTTAAATCATGTTAGTCGTATCTTTCTTAGTGTGTTACCAAGTCATTTGCCTCAACTAAGATGAAAATATCTGACCATTCGCCTCAAAATGGTATTTTATCTGGACAGTTGGCAGAAATTACATTTATAATCTAAAATATCATATTAGTGTCAATATCTTCAAAGGACATGCTTCGAACCCTCCACTGGCTGCCAGTCCGGGCTAGAATTGAATACAAAATAGCCCTTGTCTGCTTTGGTGTATTTGAATCTTCTGTCCCTCTCAACACTTACTCCAACCGTACGTACCTCTGAGAAATCTTAGATCCCATGATTTAAAATTGTTAGCATCTCCTAAAACTAAACTTAAATACTTTGGCGATAGATCTCTTATGATAATTCGGACCCAAGATTTGGAATGGTCTCCCTAAATCTGTGAGATTTTCGAGCTCAATAGACATTTTCAAAACAACGCCCCCCCCCTGAAAACATATCTTTTCAGAAAATATTTAATTAATTGAATTTTAAATGTATTGTATGTGACTTTTGTATTGATGATGTTTTTGATGCCCGTTTTATGCTCTTAATTGTTTTGATATTGTGATTGATTTGGTCTTGCAACATTATTGTTGCCTGTGTAAACAATGTCCTATTTTTTAAAAAAGCGCTTTGAGGTTTCGATGAAAAGCGCTATAGAAATATGCTTATTATTATTATCATTTTGATAGCAGATTGAGGTGCGGGGGGGGGGGGTTCACATATTGACATGATTTGGCTCATTAAATGTTACACATGACGACATTTTAGAGGTAAAACGGTTGGGATGATATATCCCCACTATATCTATAAAAGTGAATTTTAAAAAGGTCACATAACATTAAACCCTGTCCTTTTCAATCATAGGAAAATCGGCACATTTGTAACGTCACAAAGAACATTTTTCATATTCATATTTATTTTGCACAGAACAAAATATGAAGAAACATTATTGTGATATTTATAAGAACTTAATGTTGTTTTGTAATGCTCGTTTTGTTGCATAAAATGATGTATAGTATGGCTGGATTTGATGTAAAAAATCAATTTTTATGTGTTTGACTGGTATAGCACCCGTCTATCTCACATATCACGTGGTCATGTGCAAATTTGAAAATTACACTTTAAGATCATGTAATGACCAAACGAAAATTTCGGGAAAAAGATCAATCGGAATGAACTACCACGTGGTCTGAGGGAGTGCAAGTCTTTTGCCTGCCTTTAAAAAGAATCTCAAGACACATCTTTACTGTATTTTCTTTTATTGAAGCTATGAACCCTTGATTTGGCTATAAATTGGTTGTATTGTATGTTCTATTGCATTTTATTTATTTTTATTTTTTCAAATTGATAGTTTACATTGTAAAGTGCCCAGAGCTTGTGATTTACACGAGAATTAGCGCTGTATGAATGTGTATTATTATGTGTATTATTTTGAATTGGCTAATCTCTTTGAACATCTAAAAATACAATGATAAACTTGAGACTCAAAAAAGACTATAATTATATTATTTTTTCTTCCCAAACAACTTTACCTCCTTCGTCGTCCTGCGCGTCATATTGGCTTGAACTTTCTCTGCTAAAAAAAAAGATAGTTACATATTACATGCGCCGTTGTCTGTCTGCTCTTATTCAAAATATATTAGTTCAAACAATAAACAGACATACATGCGTGTACGCACACAAACACACAGATACAAAAACACTAAAACACACCCACACACTCACAAGCAAATCATGCATTCATAGTTTGTGAATTCAGGATTTCATTGTTTTGTTCTGTCTTGATTTTTCTGCTGGACAGAAAATGGTATGTTTCTCTTCAATTAAGGTACAATCAGGAAGTAAGTTTCCGATATCTGTAAAATTGTTATTACTTCGTCTACAACAAAGATTCTTTGCATGCATAGCAAATATTTTAATTTGTGTTAAACCATTGATAACGTCATAAACAATGGCTGCTACATGTCACCGACACCAACATGGTCGGCATACCAACTATGAAATAATCTTTTTTCAAGATATGACGTCAAGTTCTATAAGTCTGCTCTTGAAACACATATGGTATTCAGAATGCCCTTGGTAATAATGCCTCTTCTCTTGGGACGGACAATAAAAACGGGGTAAAGTCATTTTAGAGGGGGGTAGAATACACCAAAGATAAAACTGGGTTGGGATGTCATTTCAAGCGACAAGTGGGGACGTTCTGATCCATAAAGTCAATAAGTTCAATGAGGACGGATAAATAATGTGCAAATGGATAACCGATAAAGTTCACATGTCAATCATAAATATTATTAAAATATTAACCAACAAATTGAACAAATCGAAAAATAATATCTACGGCCTCAATATGATGAAAAGTTTTCGAGGAGGTATTTAAGGAAAATGTTTTCTAAACGGGTTGATATATCTGCTGACCATAGTTTAAAGAAACACAAGTGTCAAGTTCTCAGCGAAATTTCTCCTCTTAAAGTTTTATTGATATGACATACGGTTTATTTAGGCCTGGTTTCGCCTCCTGTGATCTTTACCTATTTCCATAAATGTAGGAACGTCTCCGATAAGAAAGACGCTAAAGAAGGCAACCGATACCTGGACAAAGTTGCTTACGACACTGCATTTGACATTGTTATAGGTGATGGTAATGTCGAACAGAGCAATAAAAATATTTTGTGCAATATCCTTTTATAATTGGTCCATCGGTTTATATTTTATAGACATATGGAACTTACTTTTAGGATGGACTATGAACAATACATCAGCTAGGAAGATACGAATAGTCTGTGACAAGGAATAATAATATGGCTTAGGGTTCTTGCATGTATTGTTTGAAGACCCAAAAATTTAGATCCGGATGTGCTATTAATATATTATTATTCAGAGTTTCAAAGTTTATTCAATCTTAGGCTTTCGCCAATAAATCAACAATTTGATGACAACATACATGAAAGTGGAAAAAAAATGGCAAATGGAACCAAAAAATAAACTGATACACCACACAAAAAATACAAAAATCGTAATACCACAAATACGTACAATAATAATAATAATAATAATAATAATAATAATAATAATAATAATAATAATAATAATAATAATAATAATAATAATAACAATAACAATAATAATATTACCAGCATCATTACTACCACAATCATCACCATTACCACCACCACCATTACCGCTATCACTACCACCATCACATCATTATTACGTTTCCAATCAGTTTTTCTCGTTAATTTTTTTAAAAATTGATAGTCATCATAACAGACCTCCTTACTACTACGAAAATTCCCGTAGAACTACGGCTAAATCCCGACTGGATATAATAAGGTTTTTAATTAAATGCCATTTCTTGAAAACGAAGTTCTGGTGCCAGAGCTATCACATAAAGGAGTTAAAAATATTTCCCCCCACGCATTATAAGGACAAGCTGGTGATTTTTAAGGGTAGTTAAAATGTCTACGATGTTATTTACCCTGAAAACTACGTATTACATTTTCCTATTTAAAGTAGGCAGGTCTGCTATGATAAGTATCAGTTCCATAGTCAAAATAAGACAAAGATAACGTCGATTAAACCTTAGGCTTTAGCCAATAATCCGTACAATTTGATGACAACATACATGAAAGTGAGAAAAAAAGGTAAATGAAACCAAAGCATAACATGATACCATTAATAATTATAAAAATACAACATTGTAATACCACCAATACTTAAAATAATAATAATAATAATAATAATAATAATAATAATAATAATAATAATAATAATAATAATAATAATAATAATAATAATAATAATAATAATAATATTTAAGATTAAACAACGCACAATGGAATAATACTAAGTACCAATCAGTAAACGAAACTTACTGTTCTTACCTAGTTGATGTCATTTCACTTGATGAATCTTGTAAACAGATCGTAAGTTTGGCATCCCTACTCTCAAACTCTATAGCAATGGGAGTATCTGACGGGCAACAGCAAAGATGGTCTTGTTTCTTTTTCTTTCCACAAATGTGCGCAATATCTTTACATCCATACCCGGGCCCACAGTCTTCTAAAGTAAGTTCTTCATTTTGAAGAGATTGTTTTATATCTCCAAAGTCTTCCTTGATACAGTAACAGCAGCAGCAGTAATGATTATCCGTGTCAACGAGTTCCTTGTGGCTGTTATTCTTTGAGATTTCGATATCAGATGTTGGTTGCGTGGCCCCGATAAGGCCACCTGAAATTACCTTATTGTTCGACCCATCTTGGTCGGTTGATTGCATTGGTCTTTCCGGTTCAGAAGTTGATGATTTTATTGCATTACTGCCGTCAGAGAAAAAATCTGGATTTCTAAATGGATTCGTGGACACGTTGGATTTTACTGTGCCTGTAGACGGTTTCGAGACATCCATGATGGCATCTTCGGTGGATGGATCTTGATTAATAGGTCCGTCTGAATTTGAAGACTGTTGTGATTTTGCTGTTGCAAACGACATTGGTCTTGTATTGTCAGGAGAAGGAGACAAATTGGACTTTGCAGCTATAGACGACTGCCACGTATTGGCATTGTTTTGAGGCGAAGGATTTTGACTCTTTGACCCATACTGAGAAGAATTTGACTTTATTGAGCCGTCGTCCATATTCGGAGACAAATACAAGTTGTTAAATCCACCCGATTCAGCAGACTGGTATGATTTTGCTGATGCAACAAATGATGGTGTCATGCTTACCCTCTCAAAGTATGGAGATATCTGGCTGCTCAGCACGCTTCGGCCGCACCCTTGAGATCTGTCTGAAATTAAAGATGCTGCTTGTGATTTTTCTGAGGAAACAGCTGACGATTTTTGAACAGTCTCGGATTCGTATACTTGGTTTGACAACAACGGTTGGTTAATTTGATTGTCTGTTTCCGGTATGCCAGTCAAATTTGTCTTTACACTTTCTCCTCGTGATTTCTGCATCAAAGTGTCACATTTCGCCATCATCGTCTTGAAGTGCGTCGATAGCTTTGAGGAATAAATTGGCTTGCTCTCATGGGAAAAACAGCCACAGTCTTTGGACTCTCCTGTGGGTCTAACGGGTGACTTTTCAAAACTGCTCCGTACAGTTTGACTTGTCAGCGCTTGAGATCTGTTCGAAACGAAAGATGCTGCTTGAGAAACAGTTGGCGATTTTTGAGACCCTGTATTTGATTTTACAACCATGGATGGCAATGCTGATCCTCCCGATTTCACAATTGTTGAAGCTTTCACAGTGCGATCGGTCTTGGATTCTGATACTTGGTTTGACAACAATGGCTGGTTAATTTGACTGTCAGATTCCAGCATTTTAGACAAAATTGTATGTATATTTTCTTCTCGTGATTGCTGCAACAAAGCTTCACATTTCGCGATCATCGACTTAAAGTTTGTAGATAGTTTTGGGGAATATATTGGCTTGCTCTCATGTGAAAAACGAGGAGAGTCAGAGTCTTTGTACTCTCTTGTGGATCTAACAGGTGACTTTCCAAAACTGCTGCGTACAGCTTGACTTGTTCGCTCTTGAGATCTGTTTTGAGACCCTGTACATGATTTTTCAATCACGGATGGCAATGCAGATTCTCCCGATTTCACGATTGTTGAATCTTTCAAAGAGCGTTCAGCCTCAGATTCGGATACTTGGTTTGACAACAATGGTTGGTTAATTTGGCTGTCAGATTCCTGTATTTTAGTCAAATTTGTCTTCACACTCTCTTCTCGTGATTTACTGTTTGTAGATTGCTTTGAGGGAGATGTTGGCTTGCTCCCATGGGAAACAGAAGGACCGCCGTGGTCTTTATATTCCTTTGATAATCTATCAGGTGACTTGTTAAAATATCCAGACTCGATACACTTAGAGAGACACTTCTCAATTACTTCTGAGAGCGAACCGTGGCAACTTTTTGGAGAATGACGACTAGGTGACTGGCTAGATTTTCTCTTTCTGCTCTTTACATCTTCAGACTTTTGCCTGTCAGGCGACTGGGAGTCGTCACACGTTGCAGTG
>NC_088363.1:62092233-62127233 GCF_034508935.2 Berghia stephanieae | reverse complement strand
CCCGTAGAAAATCCAGAAGGGAAGCCTACATAAATTGCACATGAAATCTGGGGCTTAGATGCTATTATTAGCTTCTCCGCTTAATCGCACAATCCGCTTAATCGACACACTAAGCCGAACTCCCGAGGCTGTGCGATTAAGCGGAGTCGACTGTATTTCATAAGGGCGCCCGCCATTATTCCGATAATTTAGAACCAGTTATTAAGTTACAGTGCGTCATTACGAGGGAAATGACGTCACGACTGTTGAAGCATATTGAGAATAAAATACTTAATACGGAATGTGTCGAGCTCAAAACCCTCCCGCAGCAAACAACAACAATTAAAACGATAATGCTTCCCTTAAAAGTCAAATAAACGGCAGGATCATTATCGGGACGATCATTGAGTATGAAAGAATGTGAAAAGTTTGATAGAAATAGCTACAAGGAAACTCCTCGGCATACCTAATCATAATAAAAGACGGCGTTTAAATTTCCGTCAGCATTTATTCCGACTGGAGGTGTCGAGAACTTTTCTCCTGTATATCTGTATTTCAAGTGAATTATTGTCGTTAAAACTGTTTTCCTTGTTGACCGAGGAATGGTTTTGAGTCCGAAACGTTCCATGTCAACTATTCTGTTCTCTATTTGAAACTGTTTTATGCATGTTTTATTCGATACTTTTAACAGTCCACATCTTCTAACAGCTTAGAAATCACTTAATCATTATCCCGGCATTGATGCTATGCGTTGAGCCAAAAAACTCACAGCATCCTCTAGCCGGATATAGCGTACCATCACACAAACCCATGTGTAATTTTGAACGTTATAGTCTGAATGATAGTATTTAGTGAGAACTACTCATAAAAATGGCTGACTAAAAACAATAACAAAGAGATGAGTGACGTCAATTTCGTTCCATCTATAAGAAAGTATTGTTATGTTAATGATTGTTATTGTTTTGCTTGTCGGACATTAAGGTGCATTTAACTTCAAAGGATCACTTTAAATAAATAAATAAATAAAATTCCCTTTATTCATCCCATATTAGAAATTTGTTTTGATGGTCTATTCCAAGGGAAGACTGGAATACACAGGCGCCAGCCGCAGTGCAGCGCCGCAAATTGAGCTGGGGAGATGTGACTTGTTCAAATCAACAGAGCGCAGCGGCGGGTGATCGAACTTGGTACAGTTCGGGTTCGAAACAAAAACTGTAACGCTGAGCCACGCTGCCTCGGGAACAGGCGTGAGACTTTTTAAAAATTGTAAATAAATATAAAGATTTTTAAATCGAGTTCGCGTTTGTTCAAGTTCTTCGCCCAAAATCCATACCTCTTTAGAGGAACATGATCACCTCGTTGATAAAATTAATACTAACAACCGAAAATGTTCCAGTCTTTAAAAAAGAAATAGAAAAACAAAAGGTAGAAAAAAAAAGAAAAAAGTTTTAAGACAAGAAAGAAAAAATAGTAAAAAAGAAAAAATAGTAAAAAAGAAAAAACAAACAAAAACAAAAGATCAAGACATACAAGAACAAACTACCGAGCAACGAAATTCTAAACAAAAATGATTCAAGAGGAAAAGGCAAGGAGAGACACAACCCCAAGGCATACACATACACACACACACACACATGCGTGCACATACACACACACACACTTACACACTTACACACTTACACACACTCACATACAAGCACAGATGACAAGAACAAAAGAACCAAAAAAGGACTGGAAATAAACATAAGAAATCTCAAGAGGCCAAGCTTGATTTAATTTGTTTTTCTGCTTTTCAAATTACCGTTTACGTGTTTGTTTTCTCTGGTTTCTGGGCCGACTGCATCTCTCATCTCTATTCCGTCTACCCCCAGAATCGCCATCATCTTCATCATCGTCATAATCATCATAATCATCATCGTCGTCGTCGTCATCATCGTCATCGAGACAAATCGATAATGTGCAGTCGCTTTGAGACACAATCGGACCCATGCCATTGCAATATCGAGGACTGATGCTTGAGAGGATATTTCCTGACGTATCTTTGAGATAAATATTTTTTCAAAAATTGAGCTTTTATATAGGGCAATATCCACTAAACGTGCTCAAAGCGCTTTACAAGGGATCCCTGGCCAGCAGCAACACTTAACATGTAGGACGGGACATGACGGCTGTTAGGCGATATTACAAATTTTTTTTTCGGACAGAGACAACGCTGTTAATGGTCAGGTACTCATTTTACACCTGAGTACGGTGAGAGAATGTGAATAAAGAGCCTTTTTCAAGGACTCAACTATGCGCCAGCGAGGCTCGAAGCCAGTACCTTCCGATCCGAAAGCGAGTGTCATACGACAAGACCACATAACCGCACAAGAGATGAATTGACAGGGATAAGAGGTAAACAATATAAAGACAAATCAACTTTTAACATTAATTTTACATTAGCTGAAGTACTTTGAGGCAATTTGATAAAATAGAGGTATTTCTATTCAGATTTATGATTGACAGAGATAAATAGTATAAACACAATATAAAGTCATCTCTTAACACTATTGTTATGGACCTGAATTGTTTTAATTCATTAAATCAAAAAAAATGTTTGGCCCTAACTGTTAAACATCCAAACTTTTCATATTGACATATTATATGTTAATATTATAAATAAATAATTATTTGTAACATATCTTAACACTTTAAATTCTATTGCGTTTGTTGAACACCGTAGTCTTTTGTTGGTTTAGAATGAGGTTTATAACGTTTCTATTTTTATAGTATTTGGGCAACTTTTGTTTGGACAGCAGAGTTTCGTTTGAGGAACGTTGAACCTAATAAATACAGTTTTACTGTTATGTTCGTTGTAAAATGCTATCAGATGTTACTCTCAGATTGTTGGTTCACATTTGGAAGTTTGTCACTTATGATGACGTAAGTAGATTTTATCAATTTGGGTTAATAACCTGATTATGGGCATTGGCATAATATATTGTATAAGTTCCTCTACAAAAAGGGCTTTAAAAGTTGACTTGTACTGCATATAATCTAAATTTGATTTTACATGGTCTGTCTGATGTAACTTACTGAAACATGAAGCTATATTGAAAGTTTGGTCACCAGCATGTCGTATTGGGCTAGTCATATAACTGTCATCCGTCAGTCCACACGTAATCTCGTAGGATGGGGGTCTCTCAGGTGATAATCTAATGAAGGGGAGAAGGGGGGGGGGGGTAAATTAGTATTTTTAGTATGGCTTTTTACTTACGTATGTGTTCACAACCCCCAGACCAGTATTATGCAGGCGGAATAATGGAAGCCGAATAAAGAAATTAAAGTGAAAAGGAAAAGAAATTCCCAAATTTTTGCTGTTTACAATTTAATAAACGTTATTAATTATTCGAAATAAATTTTGTAAAATGCTCTAAGATGACATCTATTATTTGACAACAGAATCAATTTTTATCATCTAGTCCATCCGTCATGATAACGATTGGAGACCGTGGATCATATTTGTTTCATTCATTTTTTTTTTTTTTTTTGTATTCATTAAAGCAAAGCATTTGGAGTGACGAAGTCCCTTCAGTCATTCCATTATCAAAACCAGGCAATGCTACCGATTATAATACCCTCTTGGTTTTGTGAAAAACACGATTTTATCACAGTATTAAGGCAAAAAAATATGAGTCGTCCTTATTAGCCCTTGTAAATGTTGCTGCTCGAAGCTCGAAGAAATAAATAACAATGTGAAATTGAATGTAAGCTTCAATTTAATTACAAAAAACAAATAGAATGGACGTTGCGGGTTTCCCCTTTATCAACAAACAGGATGAATGAAACACTACAAATGAATGAGATGATGTGGTAGTGGCGTTGTTAAGATGAATGATTCAATTTCACATTGTTATTTATTAGCCCTTGTAAAAAGAAAAACAACAAACAAACAAGCAAACGTCGTAGCAGTTCAAGAATGTTTTTTTTTCTCTCGTAGGCATCCGGTTTTACTAAAATAGGTTTTGACGCGTAATGATATCCTGAGCACATAGTTATTGATGTCGAGCCGTAAAAAAGAATGTTGGTGTGTAAGAAAAATGTTGAACTCCTGGGTTTGAAATTCGCAACGGCATGGGGGCTAGATCGAAATTTCAAATGCAAGGGTTCAAGAACCTAGTCTCTTTGTGCTCGTCATTTCTGACCAGTGGAGTTATAGGAGTAGGTCTCCATACTTACCTTCTACAACCTCCCATTGCCGATTGATCCAACAGATAAGTCAGCTGACTGATGAATTTGGTGATGCTTTTCATCTCGTCAGCGATGGCCATGGTCTCCTTTAAGCGTCCAACGCATTGCCATTCATTTTTCTGTCGGATCAACATTGTTTTCAGTTTGACCATCAAATCACAACACTTGATGTTCCTCTGGGAACATCGGTCTGACTGTAGATTAGACATAACATTTCTATAAATAGAGGATGGAAATAAAATTGAATGGAGGTTTCGGGTGTAAAATCAAGTTGTTTGTTGTATCAAACTATGAATCACTTCATTTCACTGGAACATATTATTTAAAATTAGGGATATAGAGCAATCAGTTGGTCCTCTTTGATTTCAACATACCACGGACTACAGATCGCGACGAAAAGAAATGAGTATCAATAATGTCACAAACCCTATTGATGTTTATCAAGTTTTTGTTTTTGATTTGTTTATGTAATAGGTTTGGGGCTAAATTTGAATAATTATTTTTTTGTCGTATAGAAATGCGCCATGCAAATGTTCATATTTACTGTATTGCTCCACTCACCTGTCTAGAGTATTTCCTTAGCTTTTTTATCGTTTTGCAAATTCTTTCCGTCTCACAAGCTGCTTTGGCCGATCGTCGGTTTAGGGTCGTCACTAGACATGGATTGACAAATTTGTACAGTTGACTCTCAAACATGGCCGACTTGTTGCGAGCGGCTGTTGATTATGAGAAAGACACGTTTATCTGTTTATGTTTAAGTGAGTATATGTCTGTCGTGGAAGTGTCAAAAATGTCGAGACAAAATAAATTTTCGATTTCATTTTAAAAAAGGACGAGGACACCCTTGTGTGCTCTAAATTTGTTCGATATTCTCAAAAGTATTTTGAGAAGGGAATAGATGATAACAATAAGTAGTCGATTTTCCTTCGTCTCGACAAGACATTGCTTGTATGGGGTGCGACATAAATGTTGTAGAATACAATTCTTCTACATTACAAGTGGAGAACCCGCCATATTTGCAGGGAAATAATGGCTGTTACGAACAGGCACTCGTCTATTATAATTATTGTAGAAATTAATATAGATCGAGACGAATCTTTTGAGCCATCAACGTTCCAAATCGGTCCTGTAATAGGTCTGTAGTCGCGTGCAAATGAAGCTGGCAACAGGGCGGCCAGATGAGGATTCCTCAACATGAAATGACCGATATTTATTATGCCCTAGCAGATTTTATGAATAATTATTTGAGTCAACTAGAGATAAAATTATCCTTAGTTTAGAGACGTTTTGCAAGTTCTTAGTATGTCAATCAGTAAAAAATTGTTTTATAAATTTTTGAAACTAGTGGAGAACCTTCTATATTTGTGGAGAAATAAAGGCTATTTCGATCAGGCAGTCATCTATTATATACTTATATATTTATTATACTACTGTCTTGTGGGAATAAACATAGATCGAAACAAATCTTTTTTTTTCTTTAGTAAAAGGGTAAAATTACCCTTCATTTAAGAGAACTTGGCATACGTGTATCAATCTGTAAAAAATAGTTTTATCACTTTTAGACTTGCCGGTAATCTGCGTTCGATGATAAAAATGTAACATTTGCTTTACGGAACAATGTTGACAGCCAATCCTATTTTTAAAAAAAGAATAGATAGATTATTATTGCTTGGTAGTATCAAGAGGGATTTAAAATAATGTCATCATTTTTGTTGCGGATGTGCTAGAATTGTGTAGAATCAATTATACTCGCTTGCGCAACGAAAGCCAACGGCCAATTTAGGACTGAGCATTACGACCTAGCAGATTTTTTTAGTATTAATTTAAGCCATTGGGTGATAGAGAATTAGGCTGAAATTAAAAAGGTTTGCAAGTTACTCGTGTATCAGTCTGTAAAAAATAGATTTATAATTTTTAGAATTGCCAGGAATTCTGTGCTCGATGATATAAACGTTACATTGGCAGTATGGAACAATTTTGATCCCCAACCCATTTTTGAAAATAGATGCCAGTAATTCTGTGCTCGTTGGCGAAGATTTTACATTGGCTGTACGGAAAAAAAATGACACTCAACCCTAATTTTTAAAAAAGAAGAAAAGATGGGTTATTTTAAAAATACAATATTATTATAACTACGCCAAAATATTATTGGGAGGATAAATAATGGTGACCCAAGCACAAGTCTTCAATCAACATCAACTATTGCTCCATTATTTTAGATAATCAATGATGAGACCTGAGACAATAAACTGCAAATATTCTACTTGAAGCACGTCGTAAGGAGTATGCTAAGGTAACACTGCCTAGGCATTCCAAGATGGAATGTAGATCATCCATAAAAACATACGCCTGAGGTCAACAGGAGTCAGCCAATTGAGCAAATAGGGAATGAATGATCTTGCCCAATTAAACAAATAAAAATAAAATACCTTAATCGGGGCTCACTCCCCCCCCCCCCCCTTCCTTACTATATCAACCCGTTCGGTTACCTCGTTTCAAACGGTATGAATACATAGGAAAATAAAATAAAGAAGATTGAATATATGAATGTAAGTAACACAAAATGTACAACTTAATATGATGGTTAGAGTTTCTGTTATTTCCTTATAACAATACTAACATTGTGCATTGAAACGGGGACAAAGGTTGAATCACCGCCTCATTCTAGTATCAAGTCAAACCAGATGCCAAAAATCAAATTCAAGTCAAATATAATGAGGCTTGTGTTATATATATATTATATATATATATATATTATATATATATATATATATATATATATATATATATATATATATATATATATATAAATCAAATTTTTACCCTTCAGAATATTGAGATTTGATAATTCTGATCATTTTGAATATTGATGAACTTGTAGGAGCTTGTTTTATCTTTCGTCTTGTCCCCATTCGCCAATGTAATCTGTTACTGTTACTACATTTAATTTTATCCAAATGTCAACCATCATTCATCTGTTTTTCGAGTTAGTGATGTTTCAAATAAATGTCATTTTCGCTTTCTTATTCTTATGGTTGGGATCTGACAATCTAACTGGAGATCTTTATGAGTCAACGCACCATTTAAACAATATCGCATTTTCTCTTTTTTCTTTAACTTCTGCCAGGGGTTTGATGCACCACGGACGGGCGTCATGAGGGAATTCAAAGTGTTCACCATCAGACACAGCAGAGGCTTCAACGTGTGAGTCATGCAAGTCAAGCCTGTCAAGTCGTAAAGACAGGGAAAACATATTTAATCCACCAAAATAGTTTACCCTCATCAGCCAAATTTGGCAGTGAGAGAAACTCACAGAAATTTGGAAATTTAATTTTATAAGAATGCTACACTGAGCTACATTCTACACCAGCCTGCAAAGTCATGTTTTTCTCATTTCGTTCGTTTAAAATTTGGAATGAACGTCGCAGCAGCTAAAGTTAAAACTGACACTTGCACTTGTGACAAACCACTATTACAGGCTTACTTAACACTTAATGAAAATGAACCCAATGACTTATAAAAACAAAAAGGTGGGTATATACCCTTTCGACATCAAACAACCAGCTGTATGATATTATATATTAACCAGACATATGTTTTGTATACTTTACCTTAACATAGCGCAATATCCACCACCACCACTACCACCACCACCACCTTTCACAACCATTCACGTCTTCATTCAAATTGTTTTACGCTCTTCGCCACCACCACCACCACCACCACTAGAAGTAGCAGCAGCATTATCACCACCACCACCACCACCACCACCACCACGGTTACCACCACCACCGCCACCACCACCACCGCCACCACCACCACCACCACCACCACCATCATCATCATCATCATCATCATCATCATCATCATCATCATCATCATCACCACCATTATAACGCCACTCACCACGAAGAGGTTGAGGGTCTTGAGCACCCAGAGCGTTCGTGTTCCACTGGCCATGTTGATTAAATTGAGGCATACACGGTTGACTGCAGGGAGGAACACATGTCGGGTAGTTCTCAGTGCGTAGTCGGTAAACCTGATGACCTACAAGGCCTTCAAACCGTGTTACAAGGTCCCTGAAGAATTTGTAGTAAATAATAAATAATGTCAAATCCTTTAAACAAAAGTGAAAGCACGTATTAACTGGGTATACCAAACGATTGAAATAATAATGTTAAGGCAAATAATAGACATTTTAGAATAACGAATTCATATCTTTGAAGTAACTATTATATATAACCTTTAGAAATACATGGTAACTGCGTTAAATGAATAAGAAATAATTAGAATAGTATCTCTCAACCCCCCCCCCCCCCCCATAAAAAAAAAATAGCGGCAGATTTATAAGCAATGATTGACTGGCTCTTGGTAGAGAATCTCAATAATTAAACGAATCTTCCTTCTTTAGTTCCCAACATTTCGTATGCTTCAAGAATAATCGATATACCTGAGATCTTGGTATTCATCCATTGAGAAAATATATTCAGTAAGAATGAAAAACGATGGAAATGTTTATGATTTGATTTATATTTCTCATATTAGCAGTTGGGATGCCGCATTGTGTATTGGTGTTTTTGTGTTCAATATAAAATATTGCAGTGCGACAGTTTTTCACAATGAATTTCGCGTTGCTTAATCTAATAATTACGCTTTTATTGTCTCTTTAACATTAAAAAAAAAAAATTAAATAATTTCTAAAAAATGAAAAATTATTTTTATTTTTCTTCTTCTTTCAGCTTATCCCTCTCTTATTTCTGCAGGGTTGCCATAATGAAATGTCACATCTCCATGCATCTCGTTTCTTCCCATCATCTTCCTCCAGGCCCAGTTTTTTTCATATCGTCCTTTACCCTTAGTCTTCGGGGGTCACTTTCTTTTTCTCTTTCCCGTTAATCGTATAACCAATTCTTCCTCCCCCCCCCCCCCCCCCCCCACTCCCTTTCTCGTCTCTTAATTTGTCCAAACCATCTCAATCTATCTTTATCGATGCATTCTTCACTTCCATACTGGACCCCCTTTTTTTCCTGAACGGAGAAAGTCGCAAAAACTCAGTTATATATTAAGAGAGAGAGAGAGAGAGAGAGAGAGAGAGAGAGAGAGAGAGAGAGAGAGAGAGAGAGAGAGAGAGAGAGAGAGAGCACAGTTTTAAAAAAATCCCACAGGACTCTTCACTCTCCAACCCGTTTCTGAAACTGACGAAGAACTGTGGTTCATTGCGAACTTAAAATTGTTTTCGGTAATTCCAAATATCAAAAGTGATGAACATGTATTAAAATAATTATGTGTATGTTATTCAAATTTTAGATATGTTTTTCTCTTCAAACTCAAAAGCTTCAAAACCACCTTCAGGAATTTTATTAACTGCGGGATACTTCTGTCTGCGGAGTTTTCATCGAAACTATGATAAACAAAATGGCAACAAAACTTTAGTGTGATCAACCAATAACGCTTTAATTTCGGAATCTTTTTCACTTACGGAGAATTTATTTACTTCAAGTTCAGGTATTTTGAATTCTTTACAATTGAATCTTACTGCAACATCAAATATGGACATTGATACTCAATTTGTAGAGTATTTACGTCACAAGAAGAAAGGGGTGGGCAGGGGATCGGTTTTATCTGAAACTGGGGATTATGATTAAGTTCATTGAGTCGAGGCCGTTGATGTGTTTTGTGACCCACCCAGTATTATTTGGGTCGCAGGGTCTCGAGACCTTTGAGCAAAATATTTTGCAATAAACTTGATATATTTTCGATGTTGAAGCAAGCAAGCCATTGCCATAGTTGTTTTTTGGTTTAGTTTACATTAGAAACCAAAATAAACTCAAAACTGCGGCCCGCAGACTATGACTATGAATTACATCTGACTTGATGGATTATCTAATTATATTCCTTCATGTAATGCATAGGCGACGGTATCTAATGATGCCGATTAAAAAAAAAAGATTTCTCTTTATATTCAGTTGTAACCAAATTTATTAAAAATATTGGTAGAACATTGTGAACTGAAATTTATATAGATAATTTAATCGATCTGTAAATATAAGTAAACATACTTTAACTTAAATCAAGAATTTTTCACATTTAAATCCAAAATAAGTCCAAAAAATGCACAAAATTAAAATGCAAATGAAATTTATAGACCTGTAAATTCTCATTCAATTATCTGAAATGAGTCATTTCGTCAAATTCAAATATTTTTAAAAAGGAAAGAAAGAAATAAAGAAAGAAAGATTTCATGAATCAAAGTCGAATTACCACAAAGTAAGTAGGAATGTTCCGCATAGCTCATGGGCAATTTATTTTAACGATGGATAGATTGCCAAGGCTAAGTGAGTGACGTATTTTAGAATTGCCATGTTTGAACACATCCCAGTGTATTTTCACACAGCCTTCGTGAAATTATTTTTTCACTTTCCAAACCTGTTGTGATCCCACTGGTAGCCAATTTTAACTGAGCCGCAGAGTGATAAATTTCACTGTTTAGTCTAAGCCAAAATTGACCACATTTACCCGGTGGAACGTAAAAGTATGAAAAAGTCAAATGCGAACGCCGGAAGTGCATTTTGTAGACCTCTTAAAATCGAAAGTTTATGATTGCTACAAGCACATCTCGATTGCCTCACATTGTAAACAAACTGGTTGACTGTTTCTAGTTTCTTCACTGATTGTGTACCTAATTATAAGGAACAATGGTAAGTAGCCAAATAAAAAAAATTAACGCACAAATTCGTTTTCTGCCATTATTATGCTCAAGTGAGCTTGCTGTTTACTATTCATTTTGATTCTTTGGATTTTTTCGCTACGAATTACGAAGGGTTTCAGTCAATTTTTATAGAGCTCATTTACAGGTCTAAATTTAATAAATACAAAAATAGATCAGAGAACTTGTATATGTCATGTTGTGATTTCTTTTTCATTATTCCATTCATAGAAAATCACCATACAAACTGGCGGACACACCTAAAAGGAAGATGTCAGGAAATGTGACGGTGGTGGCTTTTGAAGGAGAGCTGAATTCCATCGTGAAAGAGGTATATTGGTTATCTGTAT
Source organism: Berghia stephanieae (assembly GCF_034508935.2). Classification (NCBI taxonomy): domain Eukaryota; kingdom Metazoa; phylum Mollusca; class Gastropoda; order Nudibranchia; family Aeolidiidae; genus Berghia; species Berghia stephanieae. The sequence goes on along the minus strand of NC_088363.1, from coordinate 62,115,968 downwards.
TGGCCAACCACATTTACAAAGAATGAAGTTTATAATCGGTAAAGTCCTGTTTAAAAATAACCTTTCAGATATCTGAGCTAAATAAACTGCATTTTGAAACATATTTATGAATAGTTCAATCCTTTAAATTTTTTGTGGTGTCTTTAGGTGATAATTATTTGCAAGTAATATAAAGAACATTAATGCTGCTCTTGATCCTTTCCAAAGCAATATTAATGTCTCACTGCACATAGTTTCTCCTCCACTCTCCCTCTCTCTCTCTCTCTCTCTTTTTTTCTCTCTCTCTCTCTCTCTCTCTCTCTCTCTCTCTCTCTCTCTCTCTCTCTCTCTCTCTCTATCTATCTCTTTCTCTGATTATCTCTCGCTCTCTCTCTCTGGGTTTTTTTTTTTGTTTCAATACTGATGGAGTTCCACAATCAGGGGGCTATTTCAATAATCAAGACGACTAAAAATCATAGAGACAACAAGAATTTAAGTAGTATTAACATCAAGAAGCCTTCTAATCATACGAATAGATCTAAGATAAAAATTGCAGGATCTAATTACATTAGTGATATGGGCAGACATGTTTAATTTGGTTTCAAATATATAACTCCTAAGTTTCTCACAGGGTCCTTAGTGATGGTTCAGGTTAAGTGTGGAAAGGTCCACACGGACACGTCTTGAGATTTGCAACATCTCTCTCTCTCTCTCTCTCTCTCTCTCCCTCTCTCTCTCTCTCTCTCTCTCTCTCTCTCTCTCTGCTCTATCTCTCTATCTCTCTCTCTCTCGCTCTCTCTCTCTCTCTCTCTCTCTCTCTCTCTCTCTCTCTCTCTCTCTCTCTCTCTCTCTCTCAACATGATTTTTCGCGCTTTATTGATATCACTTATTATTTTTCCTGTCAAGTTAACCACATTTTATTTACAGTATCTTGATTTTGGTGGATATGACAAATCAGCTGTCGTCTTTGAAAATGAGTGTAAAGAAAAAAACAAACCTGTCAACCCCATTGAAGAACCGGCTACTGGAAAGGAAAAATTAATCATTGTTCAGGTATAACAAAATTATTTCACTTTTTTACCTCTGCAAGTTTGCTAGGGCATAACCTCATTAAGTAAATTTTAAAAATTTTAAATGTTAGATAAAGCAAAATTGAATTAAATCAATTTAAAAAAATATGAAATGAATAAAATGCCCTTTATTCTTTCCCAAGTGAATTATTTTCTTTAGAATCTATACCAAGGGGAGATAGGAATAACTCAGGCATCTACAGCAGTGAAGTGAAAGATGACTTGCTCAAGGTCATAGTGCATAGTGTGAGAAACGAATTAAGTACAAATCAAAGATAACAGCACTGTACCACGCTGCATGTCACCACGACGTGCATTCTATTTGAAGGGGCCACGAACAGTTGTACTTTCTCATTACCTCAAGAAAAAAGAGATATTTCTGCATATATAGGCCTAAGGGCACGGTTTAAAAAACACAGAAAGAGTTCTATTTGGGCTATTTGAGAATTCCATCCCTCTCTATCTCGAGCTAACATTTTAAAAAATCTCGTCCCATGTCTTATCACTTTTCGGTATATCAACTTCTTTAACTCTCCTCCATGTTCCCTGTGGCCTTTCCCTTGATCTTCTGCCATGAGGGTTCCAGTCCAATACTTTCTTTGTTATAGTGGAGACATTCTTTCCAAGGGTGTGTCCAATCCACCTCCATCTATCTGTTATTTCTTGTTCACTGTTTACTAAAGTATTAGAGGCGTTCAATGTTTTGATACTAATGGTGCAAGTGCAAGAGATACAGTGTCTTTTCTCCTATGGTTTCACAATGATTTGTGATTCAGGTTTAAAAAAACAAAATTTTTGTTGTATGCATGCCAATGGAAATCACTTAGTGCATTTTATTATTATGATTATTAAGAATATATTTTTCCTGTCATTTGATTCATGTTGTAAAATTTCTGTCCTAGAACCAGATGTTGGAATTTTATGTGGAGGGCAAAGGTGATTTGTTTTTTAAGTTATGGTCGGAATATCTTCCATCAAGTGTGAGAGACCAGGACAGTGTTTGTCAAAAGTTGGAGTTTTACCTCAGCATCTACTTTGCCATTTATCCAATCAAGTATGACCAGTCTCAGGTATGCATTTCGTTTTCTGTCATTTATCTTTTATATTGCTAGGTGTTGAAAAATCTAGTTTATGAGTTTTGTTTATTTTGTTTACGTTAATCCCTGATTTTGATATGTTTTTTAAAAAAATATATGAACTCCAATAGTGAATAAAGAAAATTTAAAGAAATATAAAAGTAGCTCTGATAATATTAGGGCTCGTTATTGATCTTATTATTGTGTATGTTTGTGCCTTTAATACCTTTTTTATTTTTACTGCATGACACATGAAGATTGGGCACAGTAAGAAGCTGTTTTTTCATGTGTGTTTGTTTAAAGTAGGGTACCATTGTAAGCGTATGTGAAATGTAGTGGAGGCGGGAAATAGTAGAATCATTGAGATAAAGATAAAGGGAGTAAATCTGACTCATGAATGAACAACACAAAACAAACGACGTTTCGGCCTTTGGCCTTTTTCAAGTAAACACAAAATACATATATATTTATATTAGATTGTCATAATATTATAGGCGAAAATTTGTAAATTGTTTGTGTGTGTGTGTGTGTGTGTGCAATGGAAGAGAGAGAGAGAGAGAGAGAGAGAGAGAGAGAGAGAGAGAGAGAGAGAGAGAGAGAGAGAGAGAGAGAGAGAGAGAGAGAGAGATGACGTAATATTATTATGACAATCTAATATAAATATATATATGTATTTTGTTCATTCGTGAGTCAGATTTACTCCCTTTATCTTTATCTCCATTTTATTGGCTCATTTAGGCACCTCTATTTATAGTAGAATCATTTTGTGTTAATGATGTATGGATGTTAATGAAGAGTGTTAACCACATTCAAACACTTATGCAGAAGTTGAGTACTTAAGATTTAAGATATAACTTATCTGCTTTTATTGCTTATTGTTATTAAATGTTTTTGTCACATTTTCAGTTAATTCATAATCCAACAATGTTATTCAGAATTTCTAAAATATGTTTAGTTTTTATATACTGCTCTTGCTGATAAGTTGATGACTGAATCTCTCCAACTGATATTGAATTTATTCTTATTTCCTTTGAATTATTTTTGATCATCTCAGGAAATCCAAGAAGAAGCAATGGGAGAGTTGAAAAAGTTCATAGAGAATCGTGGATCAACACTAAGTCAGACCACAGAATTCCTACCATTCTACGCTTTACCTTTTGTACCCAATCCAAAGACACATCCATCTTACAGAGAACTGTTTACTGTGAGTGTTTTACAGTGGTTGGTTGTGACCCACTACCTCAAAATGCTATTATGTATTGGTAGTTTTGATGCTACAAATTGAACCTATAGTCATAAGACTGAAACTTGGGTTAAGTTTATATATGTTTTTATTATGATTTTATATTAATTTATACATGTGGTATCTTATAGTAGTCCTTCAAAGCTATTAAGGCCCATTGAGTCAAGGTTTATCCTGTTTTCCATAGTTTGAAACATTCAAAAGTAATTGCTCACTACCCTTTGGATAGGACACTAGTCTATCGCAAAGTACTTTCCACTAGATCTCAATTACTGCTGTTTGGACAAAGGAGGTCAGACAAAAATCTCAACTTCACTCGGAATCAATCCATGTCCTTTTGCTTGTGTGGTGAGTGCTCTACCAACTGAGCTGTTGGAACCTCTGGTTTATTATGGTAATAAATAGTAAAAGCTGACCGCTCCACTCATTTCAACTTTAAAATCATTTTCAGTATCTTTTTCAGTCCAATATGATAATGGTTTGAGGTTGTGGGTTACAAATGTAAGGTTGAAATCGTTACTATATTGGGCTCTTATATCACAGAGAAATTGGACATACCGAATGTTATCCTATATATCCTTTTTTAAACTCTTGATGGACTTGTTTTGTGTTTAATAGTGATAGATGAAGACAATGTGCCCTGCATTTTGAATCACCGTTAACTCACTCAACCCTAACACCGACTATATCCATGGTTTACCCGGGTTACTTTTACCCCATGCCTATTTACTACATTTTTCTGAGACAAATCATAGACGTAGTATCAAAGCTAACTTTTACATGTTAATGGTAGTTGAATAAAACTATCTGTGTACATGTTCATTTTTAATACATCTTTTCCAATTTTGAAAAGTAGCAAACCTCTCTAGGATTGAGTGAGTTAACTTAGATAAAGAAGTCGATTGTTAGACTATTATTGTTCAACCTCTTATAGGGTTGGAATCTATGTGCACATATTTGCAGATTTAATTTAATAACCAAATGCAATCATGAGCTTGAATTAGCATTGTTGTAATCGACAATAATTTGTGTTGCTTTGAAAGAATTTCCCATACAGCAATGAAACTGTAACAAATTTGATTATCAAACCTGAGAATAAGAATATTCAATTGGAATGCTTCGAAAATGACTCTTTGCACATTTCATTCTTGCTAATAATTTCACATGCCTGAATCCGAATTAATAGCTACTTTAATATCAAAGAGTGGTTTTCTTTCTTCAACAATGTTATGAATGCATTATGTGTTTTTTTTCTTCTCTTCTTTCTGTCACATATAGGACACTTGGTGTCAAGACCTGAGAACCAGAGTTGAAAAATTCTTGACTCTAGCCTTGAAATCCACACCTCAACCAAGACTGTTTGATATTTATGTATCCTTTTTGTCTTTAAAATTTTAAAAATATTTCAAGTAAATGCTAAATGATGAAATTTTGTATTCACCTTTCAGTCATGATTATTTACATGCATGTTCGTAAGAGGTTGCTTCAGTGAAATTATTGAGGGCATGCACCTGTATAAGATCAAAATCTGAGAAGATATTTGTCATGCAGTGTCAAATAAACCGTATAAAAATGTAAGAAAAAAAGTATTTAAAAAAATCACCATTCTCGACCTAATCATAAAAAAAAAAATTAAAAGTCAAAGAGTATCTGAAAATATAAACAACTCGATTTCAGTGTTTAGAACCAAAATTCATAAATTCCCATTACTTGTGTCCTTAATGAGATGATTCTACATTGACATTTTTGTTTGAAGCCTTAACATCTTTCTAGAGAGGATCTGGAGCAGAAGGAAAAGGTTTGTATTAATAAAAATTTCTATAGTAGAGAGACTTATTTTTCACATAAGCAAATTTGCTTTAATGTAAAAAAATAACGATAAGTATTGAATTGTAAGCTTCAATTTATTAGACGAAGACAGATACTGTGGACGTTGCTGTTTTGTTTTGTTGATAAAGGGGAAACCCGCAATGTCCACAGTATCTGTCTTTGTCTAATAAATTGAAGCTTACAATTCAATACTTATCGTTATTTTTTCCTCGAGCTTTAAGCAGCAACATTTTCATTAGATGTAAAAATAATTATTATTTTAACAGTACCTAGCGGCATTTTATTCTTATACAAACAAGAATTCAGTTAATACTGTCCCTTTTTTCCTTTTTGTTTCCTACTGAAAACAGATAAAAAAAGCAATCGCCTCTAAACGGTATTATGTTGAGGACTACTGATGTTTTAAATTTGATTCAAAGCTTAATTAAGTCTTGTAGTCATGAGTCAAAATAAATGACTTTATGCCGAGAGTGACTTTTGTTTTTTATTGAAATTCAACATGCAGAATTTCTTAATTCGACTTTAAACTCAATTTTCTTCATTTTGTTAATTCCGACTCTAGGTGCATATATTTGCAGGTCTGATAATTGAATGCAATTATAGGATCGTTTTAACATTGTTTTAATGTTAGTGCGGCTATGTGGTCTAGTGGTATGACACACGCTTTCGGATCGGAAGGTCCTGGGTTTGAACCTTGCTCGGAGCATAGTTGAGTCCTTGGAAAAGTCTCTTTACTCACATTCTCTCACTGTACTCAGGTGTAAAATGAGTACCTGGCCGTTAACAGCATTGTCTCTGTCTGAAAAATTGTAATATCGCCTCACAGGCGTCATGTCTTGTTCTACATGTTACATGCTGCTGTTGGTCAGGGACCGCTTGTAAAGCACTTTGAGCATGTTTAGTGGATATTGCGCTATATAAAAGCTCAAGTTTAGTTTAAGTTTAATGGCCAGTATTTTGCATTGGTTTTAGAGTATTACCATTACAACAATGAGTATATAAGGATTTGGATTATAATCAGACCTGGAAATAACTTCATGTCATTCCAACCTAACACTGTTTTGAGATAGTGGTTCACATTTGAGTTTAACATTCAATACAAACTCTTACTCTTAATTATTTTGCCTCAGGTCTTCGCCAACAACTCATACTGGTCAATCAGCAGGCCATGGATGCGGAGAAAAAAGCCTCTACGTATTTGAAAAAGCATAATAAAATACAGGTAAATCTTTTGACATTGACGATGACGAAGAAGTGATTGGGTTGAATAAATAAACAAAATAATCAGTTATGAGTTGCCAAATATCTATGACAACAGTGATAATACACTGACACTATGTACGATTTCATAGATACCATTGTTTTATCTTGGAATCAAGGATTAGGTAGGGGTTTCAGTAGATTGATTATTAGAGCAGTTCAACTTACAAAGAGACTGGTATCAGTCCTGAGCTAGTCAAGGTTGTCCATAACTGCAGTGTCGACACAGCAGAAATTTAATGGCTGGGTCTATTTGATCTCCTGGAAAAGGTTTTTTTTTTATAAAATAAAGAATCCTATGAAAATGGTGGAAAGCAACTTTTATAGTCTATTTAATGCCACAGGTTTGTGATAAATTCTGGCTTTATAGCTCCAAGGGAATGCTTATATTAATGCAGAAGGATTTTGATGTAGTTAGTGAATGTTTTTGTTAATAATTCATTCTGTCCCTTTGTAACGCCCAACTCAGGATTACTATGATGGGGACAACACATAAACAATGTTTGTAAGAATTTATTGATTGAACTTTTCTGAGTTAACAAAAAGCAATAACAGTAGATGCGCTTTTCACAATTACATTGTATGTAGTTAGTGTCAAAAAAACAAAGGACTGAAACCAGAAATGAATGCATTCATCCAGTAACTTTCATATTGATTTCAATGAGCAAAAAGATGAGTTTCATTTCAGAGCCTTTAGTCTTTTATCTTTATGCTGGTGTTTTAACAATGTCATGCTTTAAGCAGCTTTATATCACCGTCTGAAATAAACAGATACAAACTTGTGTATATTTTCTTTTGTTTTCTTAGGATTGAACCCTTGCTGCCATAACGTGTTTTGTATATTTTCTTGCAATTTTTCCATCCTTCAGACTGATTACCACAACTTGATCGGTATAACTGCAGACTTGGTCGATGCTTTAGAAGCAACAGTTCAAGGGAGACCAGTAAGTGCATGTTTAAATAGTGTGGATATTTAGATTTCTCACTTTCACTGACATAGAGTGAGGTTTTTACATTGCTGTGGCTCTCATCATTACATTTATACCATCACACCTTACACATTCCTCTTTATTTATATTTTTACACGAATTATTCTCCTCTCATATTTAAGTCACTGAAAATGTATTCTCAGAGTTGTTTTCAAATGTTTTGGTTTTATAACATTTTATATATATTTGATAGTATGACTATTTTGATTTCAGGAGTTGGTGTTATACTAACCACACAACATTAAACAGCTATTTTGCGTTTAATCAATAAATAATATTTAAATAGTCATTTACTATTTTCATGCTATTAGATTTAATTTTTTACTAATAAAATTTGTCACAAGATCTTAGAATTAAGAGGTCTAGAAATCCACAGTCATATGCCGATATAAAACTATATTTTCCAACTAGAACCGTTTCAATGCCAAGATGTGTGGAGATAATTGTTTCAGATATTTCGCATGTCAAATTAATCATTAAAAAAAATTGGTCCATTCAAAGATCTTGTGATTCGTATATATTGTTTGTTTTTTAAATTTCATTTTAAGAGTGGCAATTATTATAATTTTCATTTTTTCCCCATTTTGTTTTCTATCTCATTTCTTCAAATCTTTTTCCCCTCTTTTTTTTTTTTTAGATAGAAATGGTAAGTTTATTCTTTGAAAGATACATTGCATGCTAGTAATTATTCTCCAGTCATAGCTATTTAGGAAGCATCCATTAGATGACAAATTACATGATTTTTAGCTGATAATAATATAATATTAATAAGCCATTTACTAGTCCTTGACATGAAGAATTATTTTTTAAGACTATTATTATGATTATTATTATGATGATTCTTCTTCTTCTTCTTCTTCTTCTTCTTCTTCTTCTTCTTCTTCTTCTTCTTCTTCTTCTTCTTCTTCTTCTTCTTCTTCTTCTTCTTCTTCTTCTTCTTCTTCTTCTTCTTCTTCTTCTTCTTCTTCTTCTTCTTCTTATTAATGTTATTTATTATTATTATTATTATTATTATTATTATTATTATATTATTATTATTATTATTATTATTATTATTATTATTATTATTATTATTATTATTATTATTATTATTATTATTATTATATTATTATTATTATTATAAACTTGAAACTAGAACTTGTTTAAATGTCTACTTACTTCAAGTAAAGGATACAAAAACTTTTGTGGAATTAAGGTTACATTCCATAACATTGTTGTTAACGCACACTGCATCTTACAACTTACTTTTGATCATAGAGCATGCAACATAACAGTCTCAGCTTCTCCTCCATTTATCTGTAATGATTCGATTGTTAATTTTTCAAAAAATCAACATTTAAAAAGATATATTTTTGGCAATATACCTAAAGACAGTTTCTTAATTTAATACAGATCTTTTGATTTAAAGCCATGTCTTTATTTTTAAAAGTCATGCGCTCATAAGTACATCTCTCACGCTCCTGCTTTTAACGTTTCATTAAGTAACTAGGTTGTTCACAAACAGCCAACTACCATCATTACTAGGATGTTATCTGATATAATCTTTTAAATATGCAGTTGCTATCCGAATATACAATTACAAGGGGTGATTTCCACACATATTTTGCATGTCGTGAAATGGTCAACAATGTTACAATCGACATTTTATAGCAATCTATTTTTATATGGTTTTAGAGAGAGAGAGAGAGAGAGAGAGAGAGAGAGAGAGAGAGGGGGGGGGGAGAGCGGGAGGGAGGGAGGGAGAGAGTGTAAGAGAAAGAGAGAGAGAGAGAGAGAGAGAGAGAGAGAGAGAGAGAGAGAGAGAGAGAGGGGGAGGGGAAACAAAACATCCCAAAATCTTCAGGCTGCCTAAAATGGCAATTGATTCTCAGATTTCCTGGTCAGACGTGCTTCCATTACACCACAGCAACTGTCCGATAGTTGGAATGATTTAATGCTTATACTAATCACAAGGATAATATGCATTTTAAGAGGTCTTAGGATGGATCCCAGTTGAGGCAGGCTGATTTTTTTCCTGTATTTTTCTCTCTTTTTAAAAAATAAATCGGGTACTTTTTCAATTACACCTTTACAGATTTTTATATTATACCAGTGCCTCTCACAAAATGTTTACTTTTCATTTTGAATGACATGATCCCTAATGTGATCCCGAGATGCTTTTGTTTGTAAAAAATGAAATACACTTGAATGTTGGCAGTTTTTAGTCATGTCTTTGTAAAATAAATTTTACTTTTATTTATTTATATATTGAAAGATATTTTGGAGTACTTATAAGAGACATAGTCTATCCATTATCTAATTTGTCTTAATTAATCATTAAACCTTCATGCTACAATCTTAGTTTATTGTCACTTCGGTATTATATGATTTAGCATCCATGAGACAAAATGAAAATATTAACCGGTGTTTCAAGAGCAAAAGAAGAATTTGATGAACTTGTATTACCATATCAAACATGTTTTCTTGCATGCATGTATCAAATCAGAATTTTGTATTATTTTGTAACAATAGGTTATTTTCTCTTTGCTTTTTTTGGTTGTTTGTTTTGATTTTTTGTTTGTTAGTCATTGTGTTCATTATATAACTGCATGTAGCTCGTCAGTGTTGTTGTTATTCGATGCTTGGCCTAATAATTCAAGAAAATCATTTTATCACTTGCTTTAATTAGTCGTATTTTATTGTTTTATATTGTCTCACAAAGATTTGTGATAGATTACCTCGATTTTAAGATAATGTCCTTTGGTTTTAAGTTTGTTTAGGCTTTTTAATGTTTAGCACCTCAGAAAATCATTGACAAACATCACTCCTTTTATCAGACCGACATACTTGAAATTTTTTTTAAAAATCGTAATTATTATATGAAATGATAAAAGATTTGTCACCTAGCTAGCTTTAGATAATGACCAATTTGTCGTCAGCACAATTGAATAATGCTTTAAAACCCATAATATATGTAAGCTGAAACCAACGTTTCCTTTGTAACGAATTTTAATAGAATGAAATATCCTTATGTCATTCTGTAGAAGAATTTTATTTCTACAATATTTACAATATCACCCCCCACCAAAAAGTCAAAACAAAACAAAGAAATACAAAATAACAAATAACAAAGAAAAATAAAAAATAATAAAAACCCAAACAAAAGAAAAACGTTTTAAAATCTGACAAAACAAACCAAATAAAAAAAAAATAAAAAAAATCAACATCAACAACAAACCCCCCCCCCCTCCCTAAAATAAGAAAAAAATATCATGCTCTTAAGGTCCAATTTCTGGCTCAATTATTAGGTTAGATTTTTGGTATTTATTATTTTATGACTAAGTGAAAACAGTATTTTTCTCCGGAAGCTCAAACCAACAGAGTAACTCTTATTTCTCTTTTTTAATTTTGGAATAAATGGTAATGACTTCCCATATTAGATCCTATCAAAGCATGCACCTGAATGTTTTCGCACGAAAAATATATTTTGTGTGTGAATTTTAAAATATTATAAACATTAATGGTTTTTAAATGAATCATGTAACTCTCTGACTCTGAGGACAAAGTGATTTGATTACCACAACTTACTCGATTTGAAGAGTAACCCACTTAACATCACTTTCTGTTAGAATCATAGAGCATTCTCTTCACACTCAAAGGGGCCAAGATCAATCTTGAATGCAGTCAAGATTTTTTTCTGACCCCCTGTCCAACCAGCAGTGATTGGGTAGCTGGTTCTGTTAGATCTGGCAGAAAGTAATATGCAGTAGACTATCTTTTGGGATAGAATAAACAATTGCTCTTTTTCGTTTCACGCTATAGAAACCGGGATAAACTCCGTGGCCCTTTTATCTCTGGAGGACTAAAGAAGAAATAAAGAAAATCCCCAGGAACATGAAAGTGTTTTGATTAGAATTTTAAAAATTTAATCATACCATTATTTTTCACTCTGTCCAGCGTCATCCTCATACTTATCGGCCATTCTTTGTCACTATCAGTCATTTCAATTTTGCGTTATTATAACTATTATGGATCACTTGTAAAAAAAAAAAAGGAAGGATAAAAGAAAAATAGAAGCATGGCTTAATATATTATCGTATTTTATCACCTCTGGCATTAAAACGACCTATTGCCCTGTCTGTTAACATTATCTCACTCTCAATGAGAGCTGTCAAAGATAGATTTATTTTAAGAAATGTTCTTTAATAGAGATGAAAATATTCAATATTTTAACAATTTTTGTTCCAAGAAAAGGCAAATATATGTTTATTTGTATTTCAGTTATGGTTACACAGTTGTCATTTAGTGTCGCATTCTGCATGCCAGATTTATATATATATATATATATATATATATATATATATATATATATATATATATATATATATATATATATATATATATATATATATATATATATATATATGTATTACTTGTTTTGTGTTAATGGTGCATGCTTTAATCTTATATTTGAAAAAAAAAAAGAAAAGAAAAAGAAAAAGAGCAATAGAGAATCGTAAATGGAAAAAGAAGAGAAACAAAGTTTGGGAGTAAATTTGATGCTTCTTTTTTCCAATCATTGACCATGCCGTAATTATCTCTTCTCAAGATCTGAAAGTGTTCCGAATGGATGTTAGATTATAGTCAATAAATGCTAATGGCATCATTTTAGAAATTACACAAATGAGTTCTTTGGATATCTGACTGCCCGTTAATTAATCTCTATTAATTTTATATATAATAGGGGGGAGGGGGGGGGGGTGAAGTGGCCAAGTGGTTAAGGCATTGCCCTGTGATCCGGAAGGTCCCGGGTTTGAGCCCCGCTTCAGGCACTTTCGTTTTTTTCGTTGGGCAAGATTATTAACCCCCAATTTGCTCACTTGGACAACATGGGTGATTTCTATTGACATCAGACATCCTGTTTGATAGATTATCTATATTCCTTCATGTTTTTTATTGTTGTGTAAAGTAATTAATTTAAATGAAGTTTTGACAACTTGTGTTTAGATATTTGATTTGTAAAATTTTTTTAGCCATGATAATTTTAATGTTCTTGGTAAAATAGTAAAGAAGTGGGAGACCTCCAAACAGGGAACAGTTTTTTTTTCCGGGATATATTCAACAGAGACTTTTGTGCATTGAATGTTTACATGTTGTTGATGTTGTTGTTGTTGTTGTGTGTTTGTATGTGTGTGTGTGTGTGTGTGTGTGTGTGTGTGTGTGTCTTTTCTTCTTATCAAAACGTTTCTGTTTTTATGAATCAACTCTTATAATCTATTCTTATATATGATTATTTCCCTTTTCCCTTCATCTGCAGATCACACCAGATTACTTACAACACCTCTGTAACAGATTGTTCACAACTCACGTCCAAACCTCTGTAGACCTCACAAGACCTGGAACAGCAGGAGATGCTTTGAGATCGTCTGTTGTACCCCCGTTGTAAGTTTGGTTTTTAAAAAAAAATTACCTTACCTTATCGGAGTTCCGTCTCCCTTCAGAGGTTGAATATCATGGAATGCCATTCTTCACACTCAAGGGCCATTACAGAGCAGTCTTAAAATTTAAGAACCATCGATTTTTTCCAATCGTATTGTAACTATTAATGGATTTTTTTAAATGTCAGCAAAAGTACAATTTGCTATATGTGAGATTCTTGGGAAATTATTAAAAAATTGGATATAATGATATGTTTTGGTCCTTATAACTCAATTGATCCTTATAGCTCGCATAAACCTGTGTTACATCTGAGTTGGGTCAGTGTGTTTGTGTGTGTGTGTGTGTGTGTGTGTGTGTGTGTGTGTGTGTATATGTGTGTGTGTGTGTGTTTTGTGACCACCCAGCTTTGATGGTTAGATCTTATGGAAAATACTCAGCAATATATTGGGTAATGATTTATCCATATGCCAGCAAGCAATTGTTGCACTCTAATGCTTAATCCATGATAAATTTAATCTCCTTTGACCTAATAGGTCAGTGGGTTACATTTTGAAATTACAACAATTCATTATTTTTTTATAGAATCGTCCAAAAGTAGACCATTTTGATACTTCAAGGCCATCGCCAAAAAATAATGTATTCGCATCTGAGATCATCTTTAATCTTTAATCATTAGCCGATGTTCAAGATTTTCGCCTATATCCTTATTGTGCGATTGTGCACCATAGGGTTAAAAAAAAATAATTTTATTAATTTTATAAAATTAGTTATTCTGGTTTTTATTAATTCATTCAATTATTATTTTCTTCTTCCCTAATTAATGACGTATTTTCTCCTTTCAATGTGTAAAAACAAGAGATTTTTTTTCTTACTATGACCAAGTGACTTTATTTAACTTATATTTTTATATCTTTTTCATTATGAGGCATTATTAGAATACTTGGGGCATTTAATGAATAAAGAAGTAGAATAAACGTCAGCTTGTCATTATTTTAGTATCATGTATGATAAAATGTCAGAGTGAACTCAAAACTACTGAGAAATGACAATATGATGAGAAGAAAAGATATTCATGTGAGTCATTGTGATGTAGATATGTGGACTTGGAATCAAAACATGACGTGGATTAACTTCCCCTTGCTTGAAACAGTGTTGAATTCGTCCAAATAATTGTACAAGTTTAAATGCTGCATGTCTAGATACAGAATGTCAGATATTATGAGAGCAAAATTTAATTTCATCTCTTGGATAAAGGGTTAAGGCATGAACCAAGTCTGCTTGTGTGTCATTCAGATGCTTTTGGAGTAAGATTTGTATAAATGGAAAAAACAATTATTATATTTTAAAAAAAGATTAATTGAGCTTTTACACGGCGCAATATCTCCTAGATGTGCTCAAAGTACTTTACAAGGGCTCCCCGGCCAACAGCAAACATTTAACTTTTAGGACGGGACATGACACCTGCTAGGCAATGTTACCATTTTTTCGGACAGAGATAATAACGGCCAGGTACTCATTTTGCACCTGAGTATGGTAAGAGAATGTGAGTAAAGAGCCTTCTCCAAGGACTCAACTATGCACCGGGCGAGATTTGAACCCAGGACCTTCCAATCCGAAAGCGTGTGTCCGAAAGCATGTGTCATACCACTAGACCACGTTCCCGCTCATAGAATACATATCAGGAGACCTATGAAATGACATTTTGATTCACAGATTGCCTCTATCCGAACCTGAGGAGTCTTATCCTCCTTTGGATTACGCTAAAGTTAAAGACCAAATAAGTGATGCTCCAGATAGAAAGAAGGCCCTGGTTTTACAAGCTTTGAGATGGGTAAGGATTGTTGTGGTGCATGGTTATAGAACAAATGTTTGCTTATTTGTACGTTTATAGAGCAAACTATTTTCAACTGCATATGAGGAATTCCATGGTAAATTATAGTGCATCCATATGACTGATATAAAGCGTATGCACACATTATATGATTACCACTTTTTTCTTCTTTTTTAAATTTTTGTTTTAATGGTGAAAGTATCTTATTAAAACGATAGAAATATTAATAATTTGTTTTTAGAATTTAGTTGCCAGTTATGTTATCCTTTTATTTGGAAGACATCAAATGCAAATAGTATGTGATGTGTGTGTGTGTGTGTGTGCGCGGATTAAAGGATTACCAGTTATTTTTTAAATCTAAAAATAGAGATTTATTATTGTATATTAAAGTTTTAAAATCATTTGAGATTTACATTTTTCAACTGAATAAACTATTTTCCGTGTAACCTATTTGCTCAATTTAGCGTTTAACACAGACACGTGCAACTCAGAGAAGTCAGATTATATCAGCATTTATACAGCATGACATTCTTGGATGTTCCAAACCTGGACCCTTCAGGGTGAGTAGTTTATCCCACGGCATCAATCTGGTATTAAATTGAAGAGAAGACAATTAAAGAGAATTGAATTTTAATCATCAAGGTTACGAAATTGATTTAATTTAATTTTTCAGATCAAAGGAATAACTATACACACTCTCTTCAATGAAAACATTTGATCAAAATCAAATTTTATAAGTTAAAATTTAAATTTAGCTTTCAGCATTGGTAAACAACATAATACTGAATTTAAACAGTTGGTCATTGCATTACAGTAAATATCAACAGAAAATTTGTTCATATACTAACTAATCTTTTCTCAATGCATTGAGAAAAAGTCCAACAGAACAATATGATGCTGAACTAAAAGTACAAGGTGCATTTAAGCCCACACCCTACATCCATAAATCGTGTATTTAGCTATGAAAGGGTTTCAGCATTAAACGTTTCTTGTGGTATTGGATCCTTAATTAAGTCTGGTGAATTTATTTGTTAACTCTATCACGTTCAACAATGAAAATGGAACAAATTTGATTGGCCAATCAGGTGAACACGAGAAAGATATATTTATATGAGCACTTGAACGTTTATTCTTTTACCAATGGGGGCGAGCTGGTCAATTGTTGGGTTTTTTTGGTGCTATTTAACCCATTCTTTATCAACAAGATGAATTTTTTTGCAGATGTTATGATATAACCAGTATTTTACAAAAAAATTGAGATCATACTTACATCATAAAAACATTTGAAGACTTTGTTGTGATGATTATTTTTCTGAACGAAATTTTACACATAATGTGTTGTCAATTTGAGCAAAAATTAGATCTATTTTTGCATTATTTGGATTTTCACTTTTTCTGGAAAAATCATGAGAATGACTCATAAGGAGAAAGTTAAAGCAATATCAGACATTTCAAAATAGCATGAAAATAGGATTAAAATTTGTCTTTTGTCTTTACCATGAATCTTTTTTTCTTTCATATCTCATTCTACTTGTAAAGTGTTGCTGTTTGTCAGGGACCTTTGTAAAGCGCCTTGAGCACGTGTAGTGGATATTGTGCTATATAAAAGCTCAATTTAATCTTTTTCTCTCTCATTTGTTTGTGAAATTATATAAATTACCTTATTGGAGTTCCGTCTCCCTACAGAGGTTGAATGTCATGGAACGACATTCTTCACGCTCAAGGGCCATTACTGAGCAAGTCGATGATCTTTTTGCCAGTTGTTGCCTCCACATTTCCTATCCAGGACTTTCTTGGTTTGCCCCGTGCCTTTCTGCCAGCTACTTGAAATTATTTATTAACAAACAAACAAAAAAAAAGACAGAGTTATGCAGGATTATAACTGTTAACGGATCGCCATGCAATACGCGCTTCTTCATTACAACGAAATAATGAATATTTTACTCAACTTTTAACATTTCAAAACTATTTAATTTTTTAATGTTGTTTCCAGGAATCCATCATGCACCTTCTGATTAGCAGTTCCGATCTAGTGAAGCAATATTTGGCCCGTCTCTACAATGCGTTTGCTTCCATGTGTTCTGGTATGGTGAAACATATTTTGATTTTGCCTTTTAAAAACTTTTTTTAGAAACTGATTTTGATATATTTTGATCATTGATGCCTTTATAACTATAAAATAGTGGGTGTCGTTTATTACATTTAGCAATGCTGGTTGTTCAAAGTATTCTTTAAGGTCAAAAGGGGATTTGTTGTTTATAATGTAAGTTATATCAAGAAGCTAGAGTTATAACTTCTGAACACATTAGCTTAATTTTTTTTTTTCATAATTTGAAGTGGATCTCTCTTTCGTCTTTTAAGCACTTAAGAGCCAAGATTCTTACTTTTTATATAATCTCTCTCTCTCTCTCTCTCTCTCTCTCTCTCTCTCTCTCTCTCTCTCTCTCTCTCTCTCTCTCTCTCTCTCTCTCCCACTCTCTCTGTCTCTCTCGCTCTTTCTCTCTCTCTCTCTCCTCTCTCTTTCTGTCTCTCCCCCCCCCTCTCTCTCCCTCTTGCTCTCTTTAGCCTTTATGTGTTTTGTCTGCCACTTGTAGATCATAGGCCGTCAAGAGGCTTCATTCAACTTGTCCTTCTTAGAATTTTAACAATCTGTTTGCTTCTGGAGACTGCCTATATTAGACAAGCTGTTTTTTACCAACTTACATTATCCTTAAAATGTGTAACAAATTTTTTTATCTATTTCCTTCATAAGCTTTATTTCTGTTTCTTGTGTCAGTTTTCTCACTCATGATAAAATCATTGTTTTTAATCAGGTCGAAGTTATCTAGCAATGAACCCTGACCTCTTACCGGCCTTAATGGATATTCTAAGGGGAGAAGACAAGGATCTCATAGCTCAAGAGATGGTGCTCGGGGCCTTACAGAAACTCTCACTAAGGTAGTATTATATTGTTTTGCCTTTTCCTAAGTATTTTTTTCTTTATAAACAGATAATCCAAATGCATTGAGAATGCTCAACGTCACTTTTTAAGCCATATCTTATCGAAAAGGATATTGAATCTGTCTTTAATTTAGGAAATCTGAGATCGGATGCCACTTTAGGCATTTAACTTTTAAGGAATCCTGAGAAATAGACATTGATAGTATAATAGTTTTGTTTCATTGATGAATCCTGAGATAAAGACAATGATAGTTTAGTAGTTGTTTTGCTTCATCGACGAATCATGGGCGAATCATGGTGAATCCTGATATAAAGACATTGGTAGTTTAAATGTTTGTTTCATTGAGGAATCCTGAGATAATTTCTTTAGATTTGAGTTTGTGTGTGTGTATGTGTTTGTGTGTCTGTGTGTCTTCATAACGATAAAACTGCACTTTCTCAAGGTAGAGAAATATAAATATAGTCTGACATTGATGAATCGTATTTGACCAGTTCAAACGTTTATAAAGATTCATCATTTCATTCCCCAAATCCAGGCGGCAGCTACAGTCAGCCATGATTGACAGAGGGGTGATTGAGTGGCTGGTGGGAGTCCTGGAGGATAACGATTCCTTGTCAGATTACTTGCTGGAGTATTCTGTGGCTTTGTTGATGAACCTGTGCCTCAGAACGGCTGGTAAGGAGCCATGATTAATATCATCTGTTTTGCAATTCATACGTATAACGCGCTTACAGCCTTTTTTTTTTTGTAGACTGGTTAATCTTTGTAACTATTTGCATAAATTTTAGTATTGTAATGTTTAAGTTATAAATGCTGTGCTGTTTATATAACAATAGATGGACGCAAAGTGGAAGTGAAACTATTAAATATTATTATGCCAAATCTATCTTATTGTCTTTTTAAATGTTAATTTGTTGTTAGGAGGACCATTATATGATGCCAATATAATATTCAACATGTACATGAAAAAGTAATAGAGAATGAAGCCAGAATATATCCTTGTTTTTATTGCTCTTCTTTGGTCAAGATATAAATTTATCTTAAAGTTCTTTTGAACAAAAAAATATAATTGAACCAACCTGATTCATTTGCTTGTGATTTGAGTTGCTCCATCAGTTGAATTATTTGACCCTTGTAGTATGCACAGCTTTATGCAGCTATGTGGTCTGTACGGCTATATGGTCTTGTAGTAATACACTCCCTTTCGGATTGGAAGGTCTTTGGTTTAAGACTCACTTGGCTCATAGTTGAGTCCTCGGAAAAGGCTCTTTACTCACATTCTCTCACCGTACTGAGGTGTAAAATGAGTATGTGGCCGTTAACAGCGTTGTCTTTGTTCGAAAAAATTGTAATATCGCTTAACATGCCGTCATGTCCTGTACTACATGTTAAGTGTTGCTGTTGGCCAGGGACCTTGTAAAGCACTTTGAGCATGCTTAGTGGATATTGCTCTATATAAAAGCCCAATTTTGTTTTTATATCTAAAGTTTTTTTTACAAAAATAAAATCAAAAGTTAACGCTATACAAGTGGATTCGAAATTAGAAAGGATAAGATTAGTTCTTGGATTTTAAAATACCACTTTCAAATGTCTTTGGTGGTGATTCTGAAAAAGATTGAAAACGATATGCTTTTCAAGAGAATAAAAATCTTTTTTTTTCCCATTTGCCTTCAAGGTAAAAAGAAATGCATTGGGAACTCTCATCAAACACTGAAAGTACTGAGTGACCTCCTGGGCCATGATAACACGGAGGTTTGATTTTATTCTGCATTTATTAATTCTCATTCATAGCTACACAATTGGAAGTGGGAGAAGAACTGTTCTGTATAAATATTCCATCACATATATGCAATACTGTATCAACAATTTATTAATGATGAAATATTTAGTCATATTTCTCAATGACCTTATCCAATTAGTAAAACTTTTTCAAAGGACCAGGCATGTGTCAGATAAGTAAAATTAAACTTAGAAAAACAATTATTGACAAATTCATAAAAACAGACTTTATTACCATTGTTCATACAATGCTCTCAGTGCTCTTGTGCATCACAATTCTACATTTATTCCCCAAGCCTGCAATTAAGAATCGAAACTTGTCAGTGGCTACTCTTGAATTAGCTCTCACAAAATATCCATCTCTGTCTTTTGAAAAGCAACCACAGACCTGCCAACCATCCCAGTAAAACCTGATCATTCCGTTGTTTTGAGGTCAAATCCCAAGTACTGTATAAAATATATACTGAATTTAGGTCATCAATGCTTACAGTGACCCTATCATCATTGATGGTGATGAAAAACACACCTTCTTGCACGAGGAGGGAAGTGTTTATCAGTCGACTTGGGAGTATGAACTCTCTAAGAAGATCAGGAGTGCTACCTCTGGTTCCCTGTAGAATTAGAATTTTGCCATAAAATGTAATTATTTTGGTTTGAAAAATTCAATCCTAGTTTTACTTGGAAAATCCCAGTATTTTGACTTCACAGGTTCCAGGCTTGCTGGTGAGGAGGTTGGCAAGTCTGCAAGCATTCAGTCAAATTCAGTCAAATGGTGAAATGTTTGTAAAGTGCCATTACCTAAGATATACACTGTTTCTCGATTTGTGTGTCACTGTTAATATCCATTTCTATCTCTGTAACAACCAATTGTGAAATCTTTTCATGACTTTAGTGAGGAAAACTGTAACACGTGTTAGAGACACACATGAAAACCTAATGGTGGAGGGAGAAGTACAAAAAAAAGAGGAACGAGAAATTTAAAGATAAAGACAATGATAAATAATTTCCTTCCTTTTAAAATCCAGATTCGCCCATATGTGAATGGAGCCTTGTATAGTATTCTGGCCATCCCAGCTATCAGAGAAGATGCCAAGGCTATGGTACGTCTACTGTTTTTTGTATTGTTCATTTTCCCAATATTGTAAACAGATCAAATGGATAGCTGGATTTAATTCGAATTTAGTAAAAAACTAGATCAGTCCAAAGGGTGGTTAGCAATTACTGCTGTCTATTCCAAGTTAGAAAAATGAACTTTGACTACTAATGAGATAATGTGATAGTGGCGTTGTTAAGATGAATAAACAAAACATTAGGAAGGAAATAGTATGCCACATTATCTCATTCATCTGTAGTATTTCATTCATCCTGTTTTGTTGATAAAGGGGAAGCCCGAAACGTCCATTTTATCTGTTTTCGTAATTGAATTGAAGCTTACATTTCACATTGTTATTTATTTCAGAAAGTGTGTATGAAACAGTGCTAGACAGATCCAAAAAGAAAAATACAATAAAAGAATCATCCCCAAAAATCAGCCCACCCCGACTAGGGAGTCTAGTTAGCCCAGTGTTTTGGGATGGTTTTTTTCTTGTTTTTTTTTTTTTTTTGCTTTGTCCTGCACTGTTTCACACACAAACCTTTTTCAGACCTTATCTTATTATTTGAGTATGACCTGATTTTGTATGTATTTTTTTTTTTTTTTCGTGTACAGGGAATGGAAGAAATTTTGAAATGTTTTATAAAGGATGATCAACATGACATGAATCGACAGATAGAATTCATCATAAAGCAACTTAATTCTAGTAAGACAATGTTCTGCTTTCCTTGATTGATTGTATGCCTTATCTAAAAGATATTAAGTACCAATTGATGCAATGTATGTTTTAATTTTCATATCTGTTCCCCCCCCCCCACATCTCTCATTCTCTCTCTTTCTCTCTCTCTCTCTCTCTCTCTCTCTCTCTCTCTCTCTCTCTCTCTCTCTCTCTCTCTCTCTCTCTCTCTCTCTCTCTCTCTCTCTCTACCTCCCAAAAAGAATAAAGATGGGAGAAAGCAGGATTACAGAATCACAAAGAATAAAAAAGGAAAACAAAATCATGTTAAAGACAGTGAGAATAATATGAAAACTAAATATAATCGAAGCTGAAGACATGGTGATAATAATTGATTAATATTTTCTTCCTCACGATGCCCCTTTTGATCAGTGACCATTTTGAAATCTCACCATAAATTTACATGTGGTAGACATTTGATTCCAAAAAAAATTAAAAAGACTCAATTTTTTACATCTCGATCTATTTTGTACTTCAATCTAAGATGAAAATGGAGAGGATTATGAATCTGATGAAGAAGAGGAAGACGAAGATGAAGAGGAGGATCAAGACATGCTAGAGGCCGATCTAGACAAAGACGAGCCTCTGCGACCCCAGGCAAACGAGTTGACAGGGGAGAGATTGCTGACACAGTACGCCCTCACCAAACCACCCGGCACGGCTTCCAGACTGAAAAAGAAGGTATTTATAATTCCTATAAGGCTGGCTTCATTCCATATATTTCAGGTTGACCTGTTATGGATGGAGCTCTGACAGTAATACACACTTTGACTGAATTGATGTATATGAATAAAAATAAAATAAAATGGATGTCTAATAATTATAAACAGGTCGTGCTTACTTTGCCTGGCATAAAAAGAAAGTAAAATTTGTTTTAATTGTTTTCATTTTTAAACTTATTGTTTGCTGTTTTTTTGTTTTTTTTTGTTCGTTTGTTTGTTTGTTTTTGTTTGTTTTTTTGCAGACACTGAAATATGATGATTTTTATATTTACAATAAAACTAAATTACATTACCAACATTAAAATTTTTTTGACCCTGTTTGTTCTGTTTCTCCATTACAAAGCTATAGAGACTTAATAAATCAAGAATTTAAAGGATTTATCAGATATGTCTTGAGGACGAACTTTATTCTCTAGAGATTAGTATTGCACAAGGAGCAATTGTATAAACTCTTAAAGTTGATGGAACATAACCACACCTCTTGTCCTTTAACCCCAAATGTCCAAACAGTCAGCAAACAATGCCAGTGATTGCTGAACTAAGCCAACAACACGGATATTACACATTTGTGTGATTTTTTTTGGGTAAAATACTCTCCATTCTACCCAACAGAAAATACAGATAAAACTGAGTGTAACCATAAACGTTTATAATCAGAATGAGAGAATTTGGTGAGACCTAATCACCCGACTGGTGGTCTAGAAACAATAACAAAGAGCAGTGTGATAATGTCAACTTCATTCCTTCTGTTTTAATAAACAAACAGCTATGTTTGTCCGAGTGGGTTTTAAGGGTGTGTCCCAAATCCCAAGTTTTGATTGGTCAAAAATCTACTGGTTAAATTTTTATTGGAAATGGACTGTAACTTTTCTGAGAAGCAAGAAATCCACCAGTCTTATTTACAACAATCTGATAATATTTTTGATAATTTCTCTCAAATAAAACAGCTTGGCGGGGATGAACCTTTACAAAGACCAGCGACTCCAGGAAGTCGTCGGGCCTCTGAAGCTGTGATCAACAACTCCAATAATAGCAATGCTCCTCAAAGGTGATTAGATTAGAAGTATAAGAATGAATTGCTTCCAATCAATTTTTATGTTAATGGTCCCTCTGTCTAATGTTTTAAAAAAAATCTTTCTCAAATAGGATTAAGAAACAAGTTTTAGTTCAATGTTTTACCATTTATATTTTGTTGCTGAGTTTTTGTCGGCTTTGAGATACATTTCATGGATAGTTAAGTCATTCACTCTAACTTGAATGTTGATTGTTGGAATGCAATTAAGATTAAGTTACTATATATGTAGTATTTCATCTGATTTCATTCATTCAGGTCTTAAGTCAGTCTTGCTCACATCTTTTTTTCATCTGCCTCATAGTCCATACTGTTGTTGAGAAAGAAGAGTTTTTTTTTTCAGTTATGTGGTCTAGTAGTGTGACACTTGCCTTGGATTAGAAGGCCATCGGGTTGAGTCCCGCCGTTGGAAAACGCTCTTTACTCATATTCTCTCACTGTAATCAGTTGTAAAATGAGTACCTGACTGTTAACAGCGTTGATCCTGTCTGAAAAAAATTGTAATATCGCCTAAAAGGCGTCATGTCTTGTCCTTTATGTTAAGTGTTGCTGTTGGCTAGGGACCCCTGGTAAAGCGCACTGAGCATGTTTAGTGGATATTGCCCTATAAAAAAGCACAATTTAAAAAAAGAATTCAATTCACTTTAGGCATTATATAGCGTGATATCAAATATTAGCATATTATTTGTTTCCAAC
>NC_088363.1:62084733-62089733 GCF_034508935.2 Berghia stephanieae | reverse complement strand
AGCAGCAAGTGGAAGCAAACCAAAAACGCCCAGTCACATCTGAGCTTCTCCGAAAACGTAACATTGTAAAAAAATTCTTCCAAGTTCTATATAATAAACACTAAATTCCCCCCCCCCCCCCCCCCCCCCCCCCCTTCCTGAAGTGAATCAACTGTAATGGCTTTAACTGAAAGAAAATGATGGAAAGAATGGAAACCCTAGATTTCTATTTCAAAAATTGGCACTTGAAATAATGTGTGGCTTCCGGTTGTCGTGTTTTATTTTTGTTTTATGTGGTTTTTTGTTTGTTTTTGTTTCTGTTTTCTTTTCTTTTTGTTCTTTTCATATCATGTTTTTAAAAAAACAACAACAACATCCTGCCTGTTTTTTGTGTAAATGAAGAGGATCTGGATTGATGTATGTACCAAAGCTATGATAATAAATATAAATTAAAAACACAAATAAAACAACAAACAATGTTGAAGATATTGAATTATCATAGTATCAAAAGAAAGAATCCCCCCGACCCAAATTTAGTTTGTTTTTTTTTTAAACGTCACAGCAATAAGTTGTAAATTAATTTGATGATTAAACCTGTTCTCTGTGAATGGTACTTGTTTACTCATTTTCCTTGTTGAAAATGATCAGACGTGATTCCAGATAAATTGATGTCCTTGACCTTTTTAAATGCTTTGACTTATCCAACAACATGGAGAACAGCTGCAGTGAATCCTTGCTATACTGTATCTCCTTGCTATACCGCCAACTTTGTTTATCGCCTATGAATTGATAAGCACTGACTGCATAAAATTCACATAACTCATAACTATTGAACACAAATGAATGCAACAGCTTTAAAAAAGAACTAAATACCATAAGCAAACATTTCAGGCTCAAAATTCTTTTTCAGCCATTTACTTAAACAATAAAAACATAAATACATCACTTAAAATCCAGGCAGATGGCAAAAAATGATTTGGCACATTTTGCCGGCTAGTAAGATCTTGAAACGTAGAAGACTTTTGGCGATTATTGCATATTTTATATTGTTTTCTTCATTGTGCATTACTGTGCAGTTTCTATTCTTTAATATGGTGCTTCTGAGGATTGAGCAAAGGTTTTTTTTGGTCTTTTTTTATTCTTGTGAGGGACAAGAACGCCTTTTTCCAGTTTTGTTTTATATTCAAGCTCTTGTAATATTAAAAACGAGTTTTAAAAATTTTAACGGCACTATGACTGTAATTTATTATTTTTATGCAGTGCATTATTCATTTTCTTTGGTGTAAGAGAGAATAAGTGATAAAGCAGGTGAAATTGTGGTATAGAAAATAGATATTCATATGTTCTGTTATTTAAAAGGAATGAAAAACAAAACATTGTGCGTTTTGTTGGAAATATTACAAACATGTTTTTTGCTTTATCTATCAAGAAAAGCAATACAATATTTGTTTTCCCCGATCTTCTGTTTTGACTTCATCACTGTTATACATTACTTCATTGGAAATACTCTGCATGAATATAAATGAAATCCCAAATATTATTCTTGGTTCCATTGTATTATATAAGACTCCATTTGATTACTTTATCATTAACTTGCAATTAATTTCATCAGTTCACCAAAGACATCAATTCTAAAACAATCTAGTTTAGCTCTGGCTTGATATAGTTGTTTTGTACCCGTAGAATGTGAATACATCAGGAATATTCTCATAAGATGCCTAAAAATTTGCTCAATACTTAGAGTGGCGTCCCTTTGTTGTTTTAATTTCGTTCAGTCCGTACTTCCTCTTTCATATTCACCTCTATCTCATGTATTTCTTTTCATTTTTATCGTTTATTGTAACCTATCTTAAATGTTGTGACAAACATATCCTTGTTGCTGAAAGTGCTTACTTTATCCCTCCTTTTTGAGGAATGTTTTAAATGAATTTATCTTTTGCCTTCAAGTTCAAAGTCCTAGGAGTATAATATAGTTAGAATGTGAAAAGGGGGAGTTGTCAAAGGTTTTGATTTAACTACATTGATATCTTTTGTTTTTATTATTATTATTATTATTATTATTATTATCATTATTATTATTATTATTATTATTATTATTATTATTATTATTATTGTTGTTATTATTATTATTACTATTACTATTCTTCTTCTTCTTCTTCTTCTTCTTCTTCTTCTTCTTCTTCTTCTTCTTCTTCTTCTTCTTCTTCTTCTTCTTCTTCTTCTTCTTCTTCTTCTTATTATTATTATTATTATTATTATTAATATTATTATTATTATTATTATTATTATAACTATTATAATAATAATAATAATAATAATAATAATAATAATAATAATAATGATAATAATAATAATAATAATAATAATAATAATAATAATAATAATAATAATAGTAATAATAATAATAATAATATTATTATTATTATTATTATTATTATTGTTATGATCATTGAAAATAAAATATATTTTGTCTTCAACACACACACACAAAAAAAAACAATTTTGTTTACAATGACAGCATAGTAAAAGAATTACAAATGTACATACATTTATATAGCACAAACAAATGAAGAATATATATTTATTCATTGTCATGACTATGAAATTACTGACACATAATGTAATACCAGGGTGATGGGCTAAGCCTTAGGTGAATGGTAATGGTTGATATGTTGAAATTGACTCTTATCACACATGTAATCTCTTGCTTTGAGCCTGTGATAAAAGGTTATATTCATGTCGACTATTTTGAAGAATTCATAATAATATTTATTTCCTGATATTGATAAATAATCTGAAAATTTTGAAATTTGCATCCAAAGTATTGCAGGAATTGCTTCTAAAATCTTTGTTTGGTCTGATATACATACATAATGGTGGATAAATTACATGGAAAGAGAAATTATTTTAGACCCGAAAATACAAGATCTTTACCATCTCATTCTACATTTCTCATCTCAATTGTAAAATGCTTTCCTTACGTATTTATTATTATGTTTTAATTTTAGTGTTGGTACAGGTGGTATAGGGGGTCCCGATCACAGACCACTAGGAGTCCTGTATTCTCTATGGTCCCGACTAAGCAGTTATATATTACAATATCCACTACGCGTGCTTAAAGTGCTTTACAAGGGGTCCCTAGCCATCAGCAACACTTAGTACACAGGATGCGACATGACGATTGTAAGGCGATATTACAATTTTTAATTTTTTGTTTTGTTTTTGACAGAGACAATGATGTTAACATACTCATTTTACACCTGAGTATGGTGAGAGAATTTAAGTTTCAAGGACTCAACTATGCAGTGCACAGGTCAGGACTTAAATCTTAGACCTTCCGATCCAAAGGCGAGTGTCATACCACCCACCAAAATAGCTGCACAAGTAAAGTTAATCACCCTACCCCAGAATGCCATTGATTCACCACATTGCCTAGATATCAGGGCACTTTCCAACACATGTTCAAAGTTGGAATACATTTTACTCTTTACTTTATTACTGAAATAGCTTTGCTCCTGTTTTACATATTATATCATGAACAACCTTTTATCATAGCCTCATTTATAGAAACAAGGAAACATTCCGAATCTCTATGCCATTAACTCCGTCGTATCTATATTGTTTTAAATTAGATTAGATTTTTAATAGAGATAGATAGAACAAATTTTAAATTGCAATAAAGATGACTACGTTATCATTTAAAACAGTTTTTAAAAAAATCCATTTGTCTACAAACTCGTGACAATTAGCTTTAATCATAATCCACAATGTATTTTATTTTATATATGTTTTCTATGAAAGCAAACGTTTTTTATTTATAAGTATGTGTACCTTATACACAAAATTGTTGTTTTATAAGTAGAAATAGAAATACCAATGTGACATCATATCTTTTTACAAGCATTTAATTTCTCCAATTCGAAATTTTTACCTTTTTTATATAAAATATGAATAATATATTTTAATAGGGTTATGTTATGTTTACAATTAGTGTCTACAAACTATAATATTATTCATTGTGATAGATTTCCGCTCACAGTGTTATCCTATCTCTATATTTTTATTATTGTGTTGTTTTTTTTTTTCTCCCTTTTGTGTCCCATTTTAATACCACACTCAATTTTTATTGTTGTTTACAAATTTTGATAATTCTTTTTTACATCTGTTGTTTCTTGATACTGAGTTGTGAATCAAAATTGTTTAAGGGAAAAAAGAAATTAAAATATTCGTTTTGTCATATGTTAGTCTCCTTCGTAGTCATCCCTGTGCTTCATAATATATTGAATAAAATAAATGTTCAAATTGTTACAAATAGTGTTTTCATTTCTTGAGAGCTATGGAGCTCATCCCTTAGAACAGTACACTCTTGATAAAGTCAACACCGTTGGACCAGAAACATACTGTGTCTTCTATCCCCTTATATCTGTTTTCCAACATGCTTTCTGTCTTTGTCTTGGAATGAGATTACTTGGTTTTGTCCTGGTCCTGGCCAGATGCCCTGGCTGAGAGGGAAACAGTCGAATGTATAGTTAGTTTTAGGAGATGATATTTTTTTTCATTGTAAATCATCTCTCTGTTATGCACTGTATTATTCTTTCTTTATATTATATATGATTTGTAAAACATTTGAGTGTGTTCCTCTTAGCGGGGACCTGTGCTTGTGTCTGGATGAGACTTTTAGTGATCTCAAACTAAGTACTTTGATAGAGTGCTTTTGGAATCTACACCTGTTTCTTATTTGAACCAATTCCCCTTTGTCTTCCCTTTTTTTGGATGCTTTATTGTAATTCTAGAACTTTTTACTATCCCATTTTCTTCCTTTTTACTGGCGCTGATATGACCTTAATGTGTTGCAAGCGCCGTAAAACCCTTAAAAACATAAAAACAAAAAACATTGGACCAGAAAGATTGGTTGACGATGGGTGGATATATATGTGTTGATATCCACTAAACGCAAATGTCATATTTCTGATCAATTTAATTTTAGATTAAATTCTCGGCATCTTGTCTACCCCGATATA
>NC_088363.1:62062233-62077233 GCF_034508935.2 Berghia stephanieae | reverse complement strand
ATGAAATTGATTTGCTGGCCATTAAAAAAAAAGAAGAAAGAATTAAATTGGAAGCCACGTCATGCCACTTTTTGATTTGAAATAGGGTTTTTAATAAGTTACGAGAATAGCGCCATGCAGAACAAATGAATCACACAAGGCAAATGTTAAAGGTTTCTTTTATTTCCCCATGCCCTACATATGCGTATCTTTTAATGACATTTATAAAGTTAATCTGAATCATCATCCATCGAGGCTTGTGCTCTTGAGCACGTTGCTGGTCAGCTGTCTCCACTTATCACGATCCTCTACGGTGCGCATGAAGTCTGCGTTGCTTTTAAAATCACTTTTGGCCATTCTTAGCTTATTTAAATATGTCATTCTCTGTCATCCTCTAGCTCTCTTTCCTTCGGTCATCCCAGATGTTACCAACTTTTCTATTCCGTCTCTTCTCCACACAGTTCCCAAAAACCGCAACTGTCTCTTTCTGGATAATGATATTTCTAGTGCCTAAATATATAAATTTTTCTTTACTTGTTTGATGGACTCTCCTTTTCATGACAAGTGAAAGGTCGTTTTGTTATCATTCTTTGAGACCACCATGCATTTGGTTTTCTTAACATTTTGTTTCAGGCCCATCTCTTTATTTTTGCTCACAAGTATATCTAAAAATGTTGCACGTTTTCTGGAGAGTATGCCATCAGTCTGCGTAGTTTTTGTTATTCATATTCTGCCCCTCAACGACGGCGCCTTTCATGTCTTCAATTTCTTTGAATACTTTTCACTATATATGTTAAAAAGGTCCAGTGACATTGTCTTACTCCCTTCTCGATGTTAAAGAAGTCCGATGTTTAGTTATCAAGTTTGACACACGTTGTCTGATTCCAGTATAAGATTTTCACAATTCAAAAGTCTCTACTGTCTACACCGATCTTTTCTAAGATTTTGAAGAGTGTTTCGCGTTGCACTGAATCAAAAGCTTTGGAATAATCAATGAACGCTAGATAAAGTCATTTTTATTTTTCACTTGACCGTTGCATTACTGTTTTCAATGTAAACATTGCATTTACTAACACCCTTTTCTTTAACAAAACTAAACTGCTCGTCACTTATCTCTGGAGAGATCCTGCTCCTCATTCTTTTCATAAGTATTCTTAATATGATTTTTGTGGCCTGGCTCATTCTGGTCATTGTTATGTGTTCGTCACAATCAATAGTTCCTTGTTTTTTGGGAATGGTAATAAATACTGCCTTAAAACATTAGGCAAGACACCTTTTTCAAACTATCTTGGCCTACCGCTTTCCCCGTTTATCAGATAAAGGTAACTTTGTTCCCCAGACTGCCCCGGACTGCCCAGGACTACCCCGGACTGCCCCGTACTGCCCCGGTCTACCCCAGACTGCTCCAAAAATGTTGCTCATTGTTCTGTTTTCTATTGTTCTGGCTAGGGTTATGGCAACCGTGACTTTAATTTTCCTGCTATTGTTACGGCAACCACGTTGATTGACCATTATTTTTAATATTGACACAAAAGTATGTTGTAAACATCGGCTTTTCGCTCAGTCTATCCGTAGCAGACTAAACTCTAGCTTTATTTCACGTTAAAAATTTGCTCATTGTTCTGCTTTCAATTTGAAAATGAAGAACACACGGACAGCGAGGATGATGATCAGGAAATCAAGTTGAAAAACAGAACAATGAGCAACATTTTTTGGACCAGTCCGGGGTAGTCCGGGGAAGTACGGGGCAGACCGGGGTAGTCCGGGGCAGTTCGGGGCACAAAGTGACCTTTCCGCGTTTATCATCTCTTTGCAAGCAGCTTCTACTTCTTCTCGCATAATCTGGGGACCCGTGTTCACAGTAGAGGTTTCTTCATCCAAGCACGTGCCTCTTTTGTCAACCGCGTAAAGACACTTACACAAACACACACACACACACACACACACACACACACACACAGAGAGAGAGAGAGAGAGAGAGAGAGAGAGAGAGAGAGAGAGAGAGAGAGAGAGAGAGAGAGAGAGAGAGAATTGTAGCGTGTATTTTGTTTTTGATGATGTTCTTTTTCGGGGTTTTTTTCCAATGAAATGCTTCAGAGACACACGTCTTATGCTTCAAGGGATGGGTACCGTTCTATTTTATAAATAGTATGTGCTTGGTTCAGTAGCTCACAACATTGCTATCCGGATATATAACGAACCAACACACAAAACTATGTTTAACCTTGAACGTTTTTAGTTTGGTTAATACAGTTTAGCGAGAGTTACTCATAAACGCGGATGGCAAAAAAAACAAAAAAACAACCAAATAAAAAAAATATATATATAAAAAAAACCAAACAAACAAACAAACAAAAACAAAAAACCAATAACATACCATCTATACAAAGAAGAATGGGGTGACCGTACCTGGTGGAATTCCAGTATCAGGGTAAATTCTCTCTTTTAGTCAAAATTATTGGCAGTAGGAACTGTTATATAGTAGAATCTAATATGGAATCAGTGGTTAGATGGTAAGAAAGTCAAATGATTTTGACTATAATCAGTTACAGAATGATGACAGTTATCACAAAAATTCCGTCCCAAAGGTCGTATCTTTGGGCAAGACACTTGAATTACTTAATCCCACTTGACTTAAGTCTGAATGCGTATCTGGCTTAATTTAAGGCAATGGCGGATTCAAAGGACACCTAATACGCTACTTGTATTCTATAAAATACACATTTTCATTTCGTATGGCCAGCAGCATGAATAAATCGTGAAGCATTGACCATCGTGATCCGGAGAAATTTAAGTAGTCCTTCGCGGCCCTCGGGCTAATGACAGAGTATATCCCGGTTTCTATAGCGTGAACCGTACAATAACAATTTCCAGTTACCCTGATAGGACACAAGTCTATCGAAAAGTACTTTCCGTCAGATCTAACAGACCCATCTACCCAATCACTGCTGAGTGGACAAAGGGGTCAGAAACAAGTCTCGACTGCACTCGGGATCGATCTCGGTCCCTTTGCTTGTGAAGCACGTGCTCTACCAACTGAGCTATCGGGACACCCCCCCCCCCTTTTGGAGAAATACGCTTTATAAATATTTATTATTTTAAAAAAACCAACAAGATCTGTCTGAGATTTCCATGCAATAAATTTGCGTCTTTGTCATAAAAAATAATAAGCAGCTGATATATTCCACTCAACGATACAGAAGCTGGAACAAGCTCCAACTCCATTAATCTGTTGGCAGGAGAGCAACGATTTACGGATTTTTAAAAAAACCGTTAAAGGTCTTTTATGTTGAAATCGAATCCCGTCTCCAAAGGTTAAGACATATTTTAAAATTCCAGGCACTGTCTCAACAACCAACATTCTAAAATGATTCTGTTAGATGATGGTAGTCGATGTAACTAAATTGATTGGCCGGTCTATTTATAGAATCAAATTATAGATACCGAGCACCCTGTGGCTCTTCAAAGAAATACGCTTTCTATGATTCACAAAAATAGCAATGAAAAAAAGAAACAGAGGGAAATTGGTCTTATTATTTTTCTCTTTAAAGATATACAAATATGACCACCGCAACACTAAAAGAAACAGTGATAAAAATTGTTAGCCAGAAGACTCGTTCGTTCTTCAAATATCGATCGATTAAAATGACCCTCATAATCTTCGTCGAAAACACTCACGTCTTTCAGTAAATAAAATTAGGCTTAGCATGAAAACATCTAACACTTTTCCATTGATTCACCATGCATTATGCCCTTTACAAGGCTTAGTTTATTTCCTTAGCAGGCCATAATATGGAACGAAATTTCAATTTCATTAGACGTCATTCTTTGCAACTGTCTGAATAGCCAAGTAACCATTTACATCTGATTCTACTGTATTATAATGGAAATTATGAATTAAGACATATTCCCATATGGTATCAAACCATAAATGTAATTGTGTTTTAGGACCATGATATTATGGGGGGGGGGGGGGGAGAGAATTGTACTAACACCCAAAAGGTCCTTGTTTGGGATAAGATTTCGATATACACTTCTTTTCTTACGCACAGACTTTAATCCCTATTATTGTGTGTGTGTGTGGGGGGGGGGGGGCTGTACTGCGGGTGACGCCGGGGTTATTTCAGCCCTCACTTGATATGGACTCTGATGACAATTTCCCACATGGGCATTAATTAAGCTATTTTATCATTTTTTGTACTACAATAAAAATAAGTCGAAGGATAGAATTCGAGTTTTAATACCCGCTTCGCTGCATGGCCTTGAGCAAGTCACATTGCTTTAGCTCATTTTGCGGCGCTGCACTACGGCTGACGCCTGAGTTATTAATTACAGTCTTCCCTTGGAATAGACCCTAAAGACACATTTCCCTATGGGATGAATAAAGGTAATTGTATTTTGTTTTGTATTGTCTAATTGTAGTCGTGGTATTGTTAACAAGATTTAAGATTTCACTATCCACAAGTAGCTGCAAAGACACGGAAAAGCCACTCATGTGGCTTGCTAAAATTTATCACGAGCGTTTGTTTTATGTTTTGATTTTCCAAACTATGATTGGAAAAAAGACCCCGGATCGTTATGTAACATCAGGTCAAGGAAAAACAATTCTATTGAAGACAGACCTTGAGTCTATCACTTAACCTTGGGGGGGGGGGGGGGGGGGTGGTGGTGGAGAAAGCGTAGGAGAAATGAATGCGTGAAATCAGATTTGAGGGATTCTTCTTTCTTTTTCATATTTTTTTGTTAGCAAAGAAAACATTTCTCTACGACAAGATATTTATGGAGTTAAATAAATAGGATTATGAAACACATCGAGAATGTTTATGTCCTTCAAAAGCGATCTTAAGATCACTCGAGAGAAACACACAAGAAAGAAGTTTAGACACAATGAAAGATCGTTTTTTATGAGGAAAAGAATATATTCTATTATAAAATCCTGCAGAATACTGCCTTTTATTTTGTATTATATAAAAATAAATTGGCTACCTAGAGAGGACAACGCTGTTCATTCGTCCTTCCTACATTTTTTCCACCACCTCGAGCAAAACAAACACGATAAAAGACGGCAATCCTTAACAAAAGAAAATCAAGAGAACCGAGAATGAAATGGAATTCCCGACGTATACGGTCACCCCCAAAAAAGCCCTTCTTGGAGTGTCGACCACGGACACAATCTTCCAATCCGACCATACGATCCAGTCTTCAGCTTCAACAATCCTCCTTTCCATGTCTCCATCGTTACAGATAGTTCAAGTGTTGTTTTTAGCTCCACGCCCGACCAGAGACGGGGACCACCGGTTGTTTTTCCAATGACTATTGATACGGTTGGGATTTGTTACTCTTGTGCCCAAAATCAATGCCGGGCCCGTCACTCTAATCTCATCAACAACGAGAGGGCTTAGTTAGTCCCTGCCCCCACAGGCATAAGGTTGTGTCTTTATTGTGTGGAATCGGGTGAACTGGTTTCATCACTTCTTCCTGTGGCTTTGGGGCAGGGGTGCAATATTTTGTTCACCTTTAGGTCATTTCAATTATGTCTAATTACGGATTGACTTTCCGAATGTAATGCCGCATCTTTCTCTTTCTCTTCTTCCATGCTGTCATTCCTTTTTTTTTTCCTTTATTTTTCTCTCTTTCTGTTTTCAAGCATAACTATTTAGATGGTTGTCCAACTTCAAACACGCCGTTTGTCGCTAAAGTTTTAACGTTTAAGCTTGTCCATGATTTGACAGCAGTGATTGGGTGGCTGGGTCTGTTATATCTTGCGGAAAGTCCTTCGAGATAGACTTGCGTCCTATCAAAAGGGTAGCAAACAATTGATATTGTCCGTTTCACGCTATAGAACACTGGATTAACTCCGGCTCAACTGGCCCAGTGGCTTTGAAAGACAAAAATACAATATTACATCTGCCTGGTACATGTCAAAATTTGGTTGGAACATGCAATATCATAATACATGGTTATCATTGTGAGATATACACCCCCCCCCCAAACAATTCATTGCCAAAATTTAAAAATGACCCAAGAATACGAACATTTTCCACTTTCTTTTTCAATTGTTCCGTCGAGATTATTTTGAGCGGGCTCAAGAAACCTGTTTATTCACGAAGATTTGGGTTCCAATTTTCTCCTAGGGTCACAAACCATGTTTTAATATCAGTTCATTTTCATCGAAAAATTGTGAATCCGCATTCCCTCTATAAATCTCCACCATTATTGTATTGCTCGTCGCTTTAAAATCTAAAGCTTGATGAAGTCATTCGTAGTCCAATCACTCTTTTCTCTAGATAAAGATCTGAAAAAAAAGGTATACTATACTATAAAACAACAAAATGAAGTGAGTAGAAAAGACAATAGAGAATAAAAATTTCCCGGCGGTGGGGCTCGACGTACAAGAACCCGCCACCTTACTGCTACGACAACTCCGCCTGGCCGTGAGAGGGACGCTATGCATGCAGTCGGTGGAGTTGTCGTACCAGTAAGGTCACGGGTTCGAACCCCCATCGTCGCGAAAATTTTAATTCTCTATTGTCTTCTGGCACTTTTCTAGTCGTTTCATATTCTGTTATTATCAACATAAGTGCCTGCTCCACTCAATTTTCTGAAGTACTATGAAACAGTGCCAGAAAAATACAAGATACTATCATCCCGAAAAATCAGTCTTCCTCGACTGGGGAACGAACATCGGACCTTCTGGTTACCGGTTATCCCTTTGTTCACTCTTTGTCAATTCTATAAGCTGTATAATATCACGAGACAAAAGATGGTGCGTCATGCCCCGCCCAATAACCCCCCCCCCCCCCCCCCCCCAACCCCAATCATGAGACTGAGTGTGGAAAAAGCATGACACAAATTAAGATAGATACAACCTTTTATCTCTAGTTTTTGTCTCACTAACAAATATCTGGAAAGGGGTTTGAAATATGATTCACTGCATGCTCCCATACAAATATGAAAAAAGGGTCTAAAGAGGGCAATGCGATTTGTGCCTTATATTTTTGGCGGC
This sequence comes from Berghia stephanieae, assembly GCF_034508935.2. NCBI lineage: Eukaryota > Metazoa > Mollusca > Gastropoda > Nudibranchia > Aeolidiidae > Berghia > Berghia stephanieae. The sequence continues at coordinate 62,070,248 of NC_088363.1, read as the reverse complement.
TGGAAATAAGGATCAATTTGTTTTTCCTTTTTCGAATCTATGGCGCGCGCTGTTATGATAAGGACTATTATGTGGCGCAATCACAGAATGTCATCGTATCATAAGAGTCTTAACACAAACCATCCGATCCGTCCCATTTCGTATTGCCCTATTTCTTATTAATTGGTCTCGATTATATTGTCACTGTCGTCAGCTTATCTCTTCGTTCAACACAAATTTGGTAAAGAATCAATAAAGAAGGGACCTAATCATCAATCGATAAATCAATCAATCATCAATCAATCAATCAATCATTCAATTAATCAACCAGTAGTCAATCTACAATTAGTAATAATCATAAGGATTTATATATAGTCAATCAATAAGCAATAGATACATGAGATGACTTGTTTTAAGAGGAAATAACCTCTTATCTATAAGTCAAACGAACTATACATTCTTTAATCCGTCGATTTAAATATCTATTTAGTTATCTATCTTTATTTATATTTATCGATCGATCTATCTACCAACTTATCTATCTATCTATCTATCTATCCATCTATTTAATTATCTATCATCTAACTATTTATTCATTGATCTATCGTTTTACCTACCTAGCTATACAGCTACATATATTTATATATCTATTTACCTATTTATATCTCCCCCCCTCTCTCTCTCTCTCTCTCTCTCTCTCTCTCAACCTGTCTCTCTTTGTCTTTCTCTCCCTCTCCTCTCTCTCTCTCTCTCTCTCTATATATATATATATATATATATATATATATATACATATATATATATATATACACACATATAAACACACAAACACACACACTCACACACACACACAAACACACACACACACACACACACATACATGTTTTTCCCAACCGCAAGTAAGGAGCGGAATTAGAGAAATAGAATGCACACTTCATTGATTTTTTATATTCATTTATTTGATTTTATTTTTGTTTCTTGATTTTTTTATTGCGTAGAATAGGAGAAGGGAGGGGTTTTAATGTCTAATTCTAAGTTTTGAATATTTTCATTTCTAGAACCAGAATCTCAAAAAGAAAGGAAATCCCCCGCTTTCATCTCTGCTCTGTCCACGATTCTCCACAATTAGTTTTCAAAATTTCCTCGATTGTCTCGCTTTTTCTTCATGGAAAAACCTCTCGTTTACAATAGTCACGTGCGTGTATCTCCTCACTCAATCACCTCCTCCCAGACAAGTAAACATGCAACACCCGCATGCATCCGCTCTCCAAAAGGGGTCCAAAATGCTCTAATTTTCTCCAAGCGTCGTTCTCAGACACGCGCTTAAAGGACCTTAAATCCGAGCACCCTGGCGTCTGTGGCTTCTTGACAATAAAATTGTCTCAAGCTGAGGGTGAAAATCAGCTTTGTCCTAAAATTCAAGATACGCCACTGTGTTCCAAAAGAGGATAACCGTCACAAAGCAACAAAGAAATACGAAGACACTTCACATAAATCAAATTTCTTCAGCAAGAAAATGCTCAAGACCATTGGGGTGGATAGTTACATAAAAATGTACTTCTTGAGCAGACATTCTATGGATAGTATGCAGTTGACGTCACTCAAGCCTTTGTTATTGTATTTTGCCATCCGCGTTTGTGAGTGATTCTAACTGAACTGTATTAACCTGACTATAAAAGTTCATGGTTACACACAGTTTTGTGTGTTGGACCGTTATACTTCCGGATGGCAATGTTATGAGCTTCTTAGCCAAGCGCATACTATCTATACCTTTAATTCTCTAAAAAATTGCACCATAAAATTACAGTTCTATCTGAAAACACCACCTCAAGTCGTGTCTAGCTGTAGAAATAAAATGTCTTCAGTGTCTTTCATCCTTTTGTGAAAGAAATTGAAGAAAATGGGCCATTGTTCTGTGAAGCAAACAAGGCAATATCTTCCTCTTTAAGTCACTAAATAGATGACAATTGCAGTTCTCTCTGAATGATGAAAGAGAGACTTTTCGGGTTTCGACACCTCAAATCGTGTCTGGCTGTATCTAGAAATAAAATGTTTTTAGTGTCTATCATCCTTTTGTGAAATTATTTCAAGAAAATGCATCATTACGTTATTTTCCGAAATCTATTCACATTGCATCTAAAATTTGACTGGTTATTATCCACATAACATTAGTTTTTGAACCTACGAATGGTGAGAGGAAAAATAATGACGGAAAATATTTTTTTAAAATAATGACAAAGAAAACAAAGAAACAAACAATTATCAATCAACAACAAAGCAAAACTAAAAAGAAAACAAGAAAAAAAACACAACAACCCCAAAAACAACACCGAAATTAAAAACAACAAAAAACCCCGAAAGAATCGGGAAATGATAAATGAAAAAAAAAAAAGATGTTCTAAATGATTCAGCGAAACTCCTTCCCCCCTTTTTTTTTCTTTAATTATCATTATTATTTTAGGTTTAAAAATGGCCCCCACTCGGTCCAAACAGCCATGAATTTGGGCAAGAACAAGGGTCTTTTATTGGCTAATGGTACACGGGGTACTTTGACAAAGTAACTGTGGTGAGTAAAAAGCCTAATAATATGTATTTTAAAAAAATCGCATTCTCGTTACGTTCGTTCTCGAGACTGAAAGAGCAAACAAGGCCCATCGTCACGTCTTGTGTCCCCCTTGACGGGTCTTGGGCCGGCAACCAACAGTGCTATTCGTCCTGTAACAAACACTAATTAGACGAGCGTGATGTGGACGCACTACTCGCTCACCAGGCAATCTTCCCTACAACGGGCTGAGTTGAGTTATTGCCCCTTGTTTCTTTGATTTACTCGGTTGCTTTGCCACTCTCTCTCTCTCTCTCTCTCTCTCTCTCTCTCTCTCTCTCTCTCTCTCTCTCTCTCTCTCTCTCTCTCTCTCTGCAGACCTCTCTCTCTCATTTCTTCACACTGTCCATCTCTTTTATACTGTTCCCTCTACCCCTCTCTCGTCCACTAAGCATCCACCTTTATTGATAAAGATAGATAGATAGATAGGTAAGTAGGTCAGCAGGTAGCTAGGTAGGTAGATAAATGGATAGATAAATAGATAGACAGATGGGTAAGTCGACGGATACATTACGTCATCAGAGTGAATGTACACATTCTAATTGATGACATTTTTACCTATCTATATGTCAGGTTCAAGCAGTGAACTATTCATATGAGAATTCGATTATTCTGATTTAGATTATATTAGACTTACATATTGTTTTATCTACCACCAAGAACCCCGCCCCCCCCCCCCCCCCACCAAAAAAATATTAATAAAAACACGATATACTCTCTTCTCCGTTTAGAATGTGTATTTGAATTAAAAATCGCTCGGCGCATAGTTGAGTCTTTGGAAAAAAAGGTCTTTACTCACACTCTGTCACCGTACTCATGTGTAAAATGAGTACCTGGCCGTTTACATCGTTGTTTCTGTCCGCCCAGCAGGCGTCACATCACGTCCTACATGTTATGTGCTGCTGTTGATCAGTGACCCCTTGTAAAGCGCTTTGAGAACGTTTAGTGGACATTGCTCTATATGAAAGCTCAATAAGACCTATACATTTATGCAGGAAAAAATTCCCATTTATTATTATTATTTTTTTAAATCAACATTAGTACCAACACCTTGCATTCAACAAAAACTTGACTATAATGAGATCTTATTCTAAGTCCCGGCAAATTGGAATATTTCCGAGGTCCACTATGTTAGTTTCTTGTCATATGTGACCAATCGTCTCAAAACAGTATTTTGTCATGGCGAACCCGATGCTTAAACTTCTGTTTTTTGGTTTAACACATACAATATGGCTGAAATAAATACCTGCGATGATGTCAGTTAATAAATGCTTTCAATGACGTCCGTAGATAAATGCATGCAATGACGTCAATAAATAAATGCCTCTAATGACGTCAGTAAATAAATGTCTCCAATGCCGTCAGTTAATAAATGCCGCGAAACGACATTGAGCTTTGTTTCTTAACCCCCCCCCCCCACCACCCACCATTACATTTCTATATTCTGGTCATTTTGACTTTGAGTTCAATCTTCTTCGTCTTGTTCATTATGACAGAATACCAGGCTGATGTGTTTGGTGAAAATTCTACAAAATAGAAAAGAACAAGTGCACAACAAATTCCTTGGATACTTGCAATGTAAGGCTCGGGACACAATAGGACTGTTTTGTCCCGTCCCGATAGGTGCGGTACATTTCACTTTATTACATAGGTTACAGATTTGGGACATGAGTGCGGTTGGGGCGTAAGATTGTCAAAAATCAATTTCTGGAAGATGGCTCAGAACCGGAAACGCTGGAAAAACACAGTTGCAACGTTGCGTTCCAGCAGAGATCACGAGGCGTATGATACGTCAAATAAATCAAACTAACATACATAAGATTAATACATTGATTAGTCATCATCTTTACTAATAAAATAATTTTCATTTTAAAGGCACATTCTTCAAGTCTAAAGCTGTTTAGGAGACAAAACTCATGTCCAAGAATTTGCAAATCGTGCGAAGATGTATCAAACATCTTCTTGACATGAAATCAACATATTCGGGTGATTACCTGGCACAAGATTTGTCTGCCATGAAAACAATCAGATCGGACGATAGCCCACAATAAAGTTGAATTATGCGCTGTGAAAATGTGGCCATCGAGATTGGGGAGAAAGAAAACAGATAACTTTGACCAAAAAAAAATGGCCAAAAATGAAACATTAATAAATGAGGATTTATGCGTTCCTCTCTTTATAAATGCCACAGATCCAGCATCTTGCTCGATGAGCTCATCCCTGGTGACAGTTTATGCTCAGAATCCACCCGCACAGGCTGGTGAACATGCACGCGCTAGACACGTGTACGTGTGAAACACGCATTCTGCTTGAAAACAAAAATTAGTTTCGTGTAATTTATTGCCTAGCTTTGCCGTTGTCAATTATTAATATTGCCACCATCACAAGTCAACTGATTGCTTCCAGATGTGTACTATTTATGTGTTGAGAACGCCCACATCACCGACTGACTTATTGTTGTTCTCCATTATTTTACAGTTTTACATTCTGCAGGAAAACTCAACTTTTGATTTCCTTGTCAAAGTGTAAAGTATCTAATTGGTGGAGGTATACATTTTTATCTCTTTATCGTCGATTCATATTCATCGTTAGGATCAACCGAGAGGGGTTGCGTGCCTGGGTGCGTGTACATATAATATAATATATATTATGTGTTTGTATTTTGGTTGGTTTGTACAATAACATTAAGCTGCAGTTTGTAAACAATACACAGACTGATGTGCAATGTTTGCCACAAGATATTGTCTGCAGGAATCAAATTGGTGGTCCATAAAAAAAAGTTAAAAAACAAAACAAAAGAAAACAAACATAAAATATTTTTTAAAAACCAAAAAAAAACCCCAAACAAAACAAAGCCAAAACCAAAACAAAAACAACAAAAAAACAACTACAACAAGAAAAACACAAAACAAAAAATAAAACAAAACTGGAACAAATGACAGACGTCAACCGCAGTAATGATACTGGAAGGATATGAAATACTTGTACACAGTTGCATTAGTTTGCTTCAAGCTTTGTCTGTAATCCTTCAAACAGACAATAATAAATGATTTAACTCATACATTCAACATTTAAACAAGCAAATACATTACTAAATGAATAATTAGATAAGTAAATGAATATAATTTATTGTCATTTACCATCTACTTTTGACAAAGCTAAAACAAGATTTGTAGGCCGTTTGGCTCGTTGGTTCAGCAATACGGTGTCTCGTCTTGTCACAAAGTTAAAGCAATTTTAAGGATAGTCAGTGGCCGGATGGGTGACAGTGATCGTGGAACATTCTGTTCCCAATGTTGTGTCCTTGAATACGCTCTATACACACATATCAGGCATGAACGATTACCTGGATTTAGGCAGTGGCGGATCTTGTATGCCTCTAAGTACAAAAAGACGCCTAACAGGAAACTGGTACTGTATGGTATGGAAATATGGTTCCATATGATCTGTTGGGGGAATAGACATAAATATAGCATTGCTTAGAGTATTGAGCATAGCTGATATGTAGAAATGCTCTATATAAATGCTCACATTTAATTATGTTATTTAAACAATTTTTATTTCGACAATCTGCAACCAAGTGTACAAACAAAGAAAAATGTGTCTTGTAATTTTAAGGCAGATTTATTTCCAATTTACTCAAGAAAGAGGGTAAACATGTCAAATCTGCATACAATCAGGCTATAAGTCATGCAAACTATCTCATCAGTATTGTTGCTTAGAGAACAATAACCGTGAAGGTCTCTAAGTATAATGATTTATGTGATTCTCAAATGTATCTTGTAAAGCTAATAGTTCCAGTATACGTATAAAGTAAAATGGACCATAATATTATTATCTTCGTCACGCAAATTCCTGTAGTAATTCTCATCGGTTTCACGCCTCGAGCGATGTCCTAAATTCACATTTTTAATCCCATTAAATCGCGTCCTTTATTCCCTAGGACCACCCGTAGATCGGTGTTTGACGAAATCATCAGGAAATTCAACGACAATCCCCTTAGCCATCGGTTCCCTGTTGTCGCTTCATTTGTCGTTAAAAAAGGGGGGACAAACAACATTCCAATGTAAACACAACTTAGCAAACAAAACCCGAGAATTAGCAAAAGTCTGGAAACGTGGAATGAATTCAAAACGACGACTGGCTTAGAAACGTGTCGTCTTTATCCTTAGCAAAGCAACAACAGTGGTTTTGGCGGATCTCTGTCATTGCTTCAAATTTCAGTCTCTGCCCCATGTCACATAATTGGATTGCTGGATTAATCCGCAGACACAAATTGGTAAAATGGAATTAGGAAAAGCGTCCCGGATTGATACCCAATCAATGAAATCAAAACAATATGACAATCAGACCCAACTGAATGTTTTTGTCTCCCTTTTCCATCCTAAAATACTAATCTCATTAAAGACCACTGGCTGGGTTTGGAGTTAAATGAGTCACGTGTTTGGACAGGATGGGTCAGTCTGGACACTGAGACTAAAAGCAGACATCTGCTCTTATTTAACGATCTTTGGGTCAAAGCCTGGGAGGAAATTACTTCGACTCTTTATTTTCTTCTTTAAAAAAACAACAAAACAAACAACTTTTGGAATAAACCAATGCTTTATCACCTTCACAAAAACCCATACACATAGCTCCACTTCGACTCTGTTTGCGATCAAACATTTAAATGAAGTTTGACAAAGTATTTTAAAATTTGATTTATCACAATGGAATTTGTATTGGATTAATTATGAACTCGGATCTAATAAGACATTCTTAAATCAACGCGTGGAAAATACCATTAATTTTTTTTTTTTAAATCAATCAACATTTGCAACATCACTTTGCATTCAACAATAACTTGGATTTAATGAGATATTACTTACAATCCAGTCAAATTTGGATATTTCTCGGCCCACTGTATTCGTTTCTTGTCATTTGTGAACTATATAGTCTCAAAACGGTTTTATGTCAAGGCGATTCGGATGTTGAAACTTCTATTTTAGAAGATAGAAAGGGAGTATTTTAAGTGAATCTTTTAAAGTCTACTTCAAAAGAAGAAAATTTCTATAAAATGTGATACTCCCTTTCATTATCAGGTTTCAATATCTCACCCATGGTAGAACACTTGCCCCACAAGTAAATGAACATGTATCAGTACCCTCAGAGCAGAAGATCAAGGGGAAGGCCACGGGGAACATGGAGAAGAATTAAAGAAGCTGATATACAGAGAAGTGATAAGACATGGAACGAGTTTTAAAAAGTTAGCTCAGGATAGGGAAGAATGGAAACTGCTTGTCTGTGGCCTATACCCTGCCCCAGGGTGAAAAAGGCAATGATGATGATGAGTGAACTGGAAGCTAAACAGTAATTTTAAAGTTAAAATAACGAGATATGTTAATTTTTTGTCTTTGTCACTCTAAGAAACGATATTGACAGCCCCAAATAAAAC
>NC_088363.1:62047233-62057233 GCF_034508935.2 Berghia stephanieae | reverse complement strand
CAATGCTTCCAAATATACCTTACCTTAGACCTTTGTTCACCTCGTGTCTTTGACACATTGGTCGTCCAGATTCGCCATTCGTCTCTGCCGTGTATGTCAGCTCCCAGGTTTTCAGATCTCTGTCGACATTTGTTTTCCATATTATCGTCTTTGGTCGTCCTCGTTTTCGTCTGTTGTTATCCTTCTTCCACTCAAATCCGTTTTTGAGGGAAGCGGTTTTCTTTCATGCGTGGGCGTTGTTCAATGGTGATCGTAACGCCCTGCATTCCAGTTCATTTTAGAATTTCTGATTTGTTTCATGATCTAAGTAGCTGACACTGCATAAATTTTCTTAGGCATCGTTGTTGGAATGCAAAGATAAGTTTTTTTTTTTTTTTTGTCTGCATATAAAGAGATATAAAATATGCTTCATCTAGAACTCCAACTTCTCTTTCTTTTTGCAACGATTATATGCAATATATCTGTTATGGTTTGTTCATGTTACAACATGCACATTTTGTGCAATACCGATTCCAAGACCTTACTTTAATCATCAGAGACAAAAATAATCCGGACAAGAGCACCTGGCAGTGTTACATCAAGACAGATGTGCTAAAGATTTAATGTAAAAGGAAGCAGCTGGAATTGACAAATCAGAACAGTAGGTGGTGGATATCTCTTGTTGACAACCTGTATTCCAGGACGAGTGAGAGGCCAAGTTACTCTCCTCTAAAACTTTGGATATAACTGAATTATAATATCTGATAGATTCTTCTTCCAAGGGCATAAGTACCGATGGCGCTATCCACAAATAATGCTCAGATACGTCATCAGCAATGTCTGAGGGACTGTAGTCCAATTTTTTGTAGTGGACTGATGCTTTCAGTTTATTACTTCACTTGAATTGCACTCAATTATACAAAGCAACTTACAAGGGAGAGCTATCTTTTCTATAACCTTAAATAGAAATATCTGCTCAAGCTATTTGAAAACATAAACACCAAGTAGATGTTGGGATAAATTTAAAAATTTCAAGCTCAAGTGTAATGACCCCTCAAATATTTAGGAAAGTGGAGGAAAATTCTCCTAAATATTTTATTTCATTAACTTAATTAATTATATTTTGTTTAATTCAAAAATGAAAAGACAGCTCTCACTCAATGGCTTAAGTACGAGACAATGCAAATATTAAGCGACAGCCTCCTTTTGTCTAACCCTCAAGTATAAAATCGATTGGACAATCTCCAGACAACACCCCAAGACATTCCATTAGTTCAGATATTTCAAATGTCTGAATCATCATTGCATCTATTCAGTCGTTTACTCCTTACAACTTGAATAAGTCGCTTCCAGACTTATTCCAGCAACAGTTGAACCGATTCGATTAGGAAAGTGACGGTCACGACTTGGTCCATGTCCTAGAATAAATATAACATCCCTTAACGATGTCGGCAAACAGTTGTCACTGCCCAGCGGAATAATACATTGGTATTGTATGAAGGGAGAAAACTCAATTTACACTCCGTTTCCGGGTTGTCCTGTTAGTAATGTTTGTATTATCTATGAGTGTCTATATTTTTGATTTATTTCATTTTGATTCCCTCAGTGTAATATGTATTATCTCGTTTTATCTAGGTTTTCAAGGCATATACATTATATGTACCTACTGTGTTCATGTGCGTAATAATCATAAATTGATATTATTAGCAATTGTTATAATTTTTGTAAAAAAAAATTGTTCATGCTGTAATTCATTTCCAAATAGAATCGAAATCTCATATCAATTCGTGCTATTTTATTCATGTATTGTTATTTTAAAAATATACATGGAATGTTATGCTCGGATACGTGTGTGGTAGAAGGATATATATATATATATATATATATATATATATATATATATATATAGAGAGAGAGAGAGAGAGAGAGAGAGAAAGAGAAGAGAGAGAGAGAGAGAGAGAGATAGATAGATAGATAGATAGATAGATAGATAGATAGATAGATAGATAGATAGTCAGATAGATAAATAGATAGAGAGACTGATAGAAAGAAGGGAATGTGAATTGACGAATTGACAGAGATAGAGATAATAATAATAATAATAATAATAATAATAATAATAATAATAATAATAATATTATTATTATTATTATTATTATTATTATTATAATAATGATAATAATAATGATAATAATAATGATAATAATAATAATAATAATAATAATAATAATAATAATAATAATAATAATAATAATAATAATAATAATAATAATAATAATAATAATAATAATAATAAAACAATAATAGAACATCTGCCCCCGCACCCCCCCCCCCCCCCCAAACAAACTCCCACCCCACAATTTCAACTCACCAAAGGGAAATAATCCAAGAAATTGCATGCATCCTTCACAATAAATAGGAAAATATATAGGAGTAGGGAAGCTCATTTTGCTATTGTGCTATTTCTTTTTTCTTTTCTTTTTTCCTTTTCTTTTCCTCATGTTATGAGAGTTTTAGTTTTGTAACTATATGGAATGTAGTTATTTGAATATTGTATGTCTATTATTAACACTATCCGAAAGTTGTGATAATTATTCGAGTTCTCTCTCTCTCTCTCTCTCTCTCTCTCTCTCTCTCTCTCGCACGCGCACGCTCTCTCTCCCTCTTCTCGTCCTCCCCCCACCCCACCCCCTCTCTCTCTCTCCCTCTCTCTCCCCCCCCCCTCTCTCTCTCTCTCTCTCTCTCTATCTATCTATCTATCTATCTATCTCTCTCTCTCACTCACACTCTCTCTTTCTTTCTCTCTCATACACACACACACACACACACACACACACACAGTCTCTCTCTCTCTCTCTCTCTCTCTCTCTCTCTCTCTCTCTCTTTCTCTCTTGTGCTCCAGAATGCCTTACCAATATTTAAACCAGTGCATAATGAAGCGACATCATTGCCGTCATTACTAAGCGTAATAACAGGATTTGTGTATTATTTATTATTATTTTGTGGTACTTAATTGTCATTTTGCAGATGAAATCGCTGTTCTTAAATATCTGTTACCGTTCACATAATGAATAGAGCAGTAAAATTAGGTGCCCCAAACGTAAACAATAACAAGTTGCTAGTGATTTTCGTTGGGGACCGGAATAATTTACGCACAATATAGGTCTCCCAATTTTGTAGTTTGAGTTGTAGGCAATACACTTTCAGTATTGAAAATATGTTTACATAAAATCTAACAGTTGCAGAAATAATAATATAAGGCTAAATTATTCTGAAAACCAGGCTCCGAATAATTCTCGCCTTGTTCACACCAGCGCAATAATTTGCTCTGGTCTAAAAATAGATAGACTGTAACTTTTGATAAATTTTACCTTTTGTTCCATAAAATATCCATATCTAGACATTATTTGATGCATGATCGAGTATTTATGAATATGTGTTTCTTTTGCCACCTAACAGCCAAATTTTAAAGGTTATTTTCTTTCTATTATTTACATTGGAACGTGAGCTGTCAAGACAGGAACATGTGGTTTGCCATGTGCTTCTAGAGCTTTGTTTACGTTTGGGGCACCTAATTTTACTGCTCTATAGCAGGGCCATAAAAATATCGAATTCAATCGGGATCGATCCCGGTCTCTTTGCATATGAAGCGGCTACTCTACTAAGTTATCGGGACCAACTTCAAGCTACAGAATCCGGCAAAACAAACAAACAAAAAAATTAAAAATCCAGGACACCAAGGACGCAACGGCTTTGAAATGGTGCTTTTATTTATTTAAAGGTTCATAAAAAAAAGAAAGAAATGATATAATGCATCGACCACATTACCTCACGCGATTCTGTAAACGATATTACGCTCGTTTGCCCAGTTTACGTAGCAACTTGATACGAAAAACGCGTGCCATAACTTGTATGAGTTGAGAGGGAAAACGCAAGACAATACAAATCGCATTAACACAGGTAAAATGATAGTCACGACATTGTGCACATTTTTGTTTCAAAATGAAATCATTGTAATCCTAAGCTATGCACAATGCCTTGTCTGTAATGGAAGATGTATCAGTCAGTCATGCCAGGAAAAAAAGAATGTTTGAATAGAAAGTTGCCAAACTCATAAACAACAAGAGCTAAAGTCTTTAAAAATGATTAGAATAACAGTTTTTAAAAAAATATATCCATTCAGAAGAAGTGATGAACTCGTACTCCTCGGAATAAAACATTGCTGTTTAAGGTTAAATATCATTATGTGACCAGATGTCTCAAAGGGGTATTATGTAAGGATGAACCGTGTGCTTAAAATTGGATTTTAAACTTATTATACAAAATCTGGATTGAAATAAATGCCTCCATTGAGAAGAGTGAGTTTTAACACGTAAGATTAAAAAATTCTAAACTGTTCTGATTCTTATCATTTTGAATATAAAGTCAATTTTCTCCATCATATTCATTCCGATATATTACCAGATTGACATGTTGAGTCACATGGTAAGTTTTAATATTTCATGCTATGTTAATTATCCTACCGTTTTCTCTGATTTCAGGCATAAATAAAAGACCGGTTTGTTCCTCAATTGATGCGTAAACTCTCTAACAGATCGATTTCCAGGGGGAACGAAAATTAGAGACCAAGAAAGTTGAAGTTGGAACCTTCATGCAAATAGCATGGAACTGTGTAAAAAATCGCTCCCAAAGAGAAAAGACTACTACTACTACTACTACTACTACTACTACTACTACTACTACTACTACTACTACTACTACTACTACTACTACTACTACTACTACTACTACTACTACTACTACTACTACTACTACTAACTACTACTACTATACTACTACTAACTACTACTACTAAATAATAATAATAATAATAATAATAATAATATAATAATAAATATAATAATAATAATAATAATAATAATAATATAAAGAAGAAAAGAAGAAGAAAGAATGAATATAATAATATAATAATAATAATAAAATAATAATAATAATAAATAATATAATAAAATAATAATAATAATAATAATAAGAAATAGAAGAAGAAGAAAGAAGAAGAATGTATAATAAAATAATAATAATAATAATATAATAATAATAATAATAATAATAAATAATAATAATAATAATAATATAATAAAATAATAATAATAATAATAATAATAATAATAATAATAATAATAATGATAATAATAATAATAATAATGATAATAATAATAATGCTACTACTACTACCGCTATTACTACTACTACTACTACTACTACTACTACTACTACTACTACTACTACTACTACTACTACTACTACTACTTCTACTACTACTACTACTACTACTACTACTACTACTACTACTACTACTACTACTACTTTCTTTTTCTGCTTCTTCTCCTCCTCCTCTTCTTCTTCCTTCTTCTTTACTTTCACCTCTTCCTTCTCATCTTCTTTACCCTCTTTACCATCCTATAGAATTTTATCGACACAATGTTACCTAATTATAATGGTCGGTTCACACATGTAACAAAAAAAAAAAAAAAGAATAAATGAAATATAATAAATAAAAATAAAAGTCCCTTTACTCATCCCATAGGGGAAATTTGTCTCTAGGGTCTATTCCAAGGGAAGACTGGAATAACCCAGGCGTCAGCCGCAGTGCAGTGCCGCAAATTGAGCTAAGGCGAGGTGACTTGCTCAAGGCCACACTGCGCAGCGGCGGGTGATCGAACTCGGTACCTTTTGGGTACGAAGCAAAGACCGTACCGCTGAGCCACGCCGGAAGAGTGCATCTTCAGCGTGGCACTTTGCCTCCATAGCATAGCAATCTAGAGATAGCATTGCTCTATAGCCATCCTTACAACTTCCTTCAGAGATCTCCATCATAATTAATTTGTTGACTACAACATGTTTACACCGGAACATTGAAACTTTCATCAGTCAAGTGGATTCTCAGCCTCATCCCATTTAATCATTAACCTGTTCCTCCGTTTTCTTTGAAAGCTCTCTCTCTCTCCTTGAAAACCTGCAAACATACATTACTTTAATAAGTAGGTAGTTTGTCAATCTCCGACATCTTATAGCCTTCTCCGCTGTCCAACTGCATTCATAGAAATCCTCGTAAAGATGGTTCGGAAACATTTTGAGTAATTCTAAGGATCCCCGTGAAATGTGCAGGGGCTTTCACCCCTTGCACCGTCATTTATCATTGTCAAAGCTGGAAGTTTTTAGTTAATTGGAAAGCCATGGCTAAGTTGGACTTCTCAAGGATTTTTCTTTTCATTTTCTAGTTTATTCGTTGTACTATGTATTTGGTCAAACAGTACAGCTCCTCTTTGGCTATTACCCGTGCATGAATATATTCGATACGATTCAGGGTTAAATCACTCTTCATTCAAAAATATTCCTTTATTTCATTTGTAAATAGTTAACTACCGTTTTATGTAATGACACGTATTTTTTTTTTAATGGCCAGAAAACTAGTCCATTCAAATATTGATTGCTTTAATCTCGAAGCTGAGACTTCACGAAGTCCCAGGTTTGAGAGTTTGTTTCTTTTAAAATTATTTTTTTTTGTTTTTTTTGTTGTTGCTAAGATGAGGATCATTAAAATCAATCGACATTTGAAGGACGAGTTTTCTGGCCAATTTTTCAATAAATGTAGCTTTCCAGAGAACGGCAGTTAACTGGTTAATCAACACTCCCAGCTCAATATTGTCGAAAATTCAAATATGTAGGATGCGATTTTTACCTTGTATTTCCTTGCTTCTTTGTTTTCAAATTGCCAGCCTTTGGGCCTATACCATTTCACAATAGTCTTGCAAACTAAAAGAAATAAAGCTTCTTTTGTAAATGTCCACTTCGTGGTAGTTGTTTAATCCAAAGCCTTTAGGTTATCAATTATCTTTTAGTTTTCCTGGTCCTGGTTTGAGGCAGGCCCATTTCTCCTTTTTTTAAAAAAGGATTTGTACATGTCGAGACGCCAACACAAACATAATGATGAGCAAAGCTAAGATCAATGGATAGATTAAATTGATTGGACAATAAGTGAGATAAGTAAATTGATTCCACCTTTGCGACACACGCCTTATGCCGTATCACGTAAATATCAGACTATGATCCGCTAATTAGAGTGTGGGTAATTCCCTTATGTCGTTGTCATAACATAGAGAGAAGGGGGAAAAATGACTATGTCGTTTTGATGTAGTGTACACTTCATAAGGGATTCGACAATATTCAAATTAGCTGATCATATGATATGTATGTGATGGAGCATACGACCTGTATTGCGAAAGTAACCTAATGACAATTGACAAACCACTGTGTATCTATGGCTTGTTGGTACAAGGTCTCGTCTTTAAAAAAAAAACAACAAAAAACAAAAACAAAAAACAACTCAAGTCAAGTGAGTAAGAATGTGTTCAGCGACCAAGACAGAAACAGTGACTAAAAAACACATAACATCCGTAGGAATCACCTGATCAACAAAGGATAACATGATTCACCGTATCACTTCAAATGCAATCAGCAAAATATATATTATTGATGAAAAATAAGAATAATAAACGAGAAAGAAAAGGAAAAAATAATGACAATGATAATGATGATGATGATGATGATGATGATGATGATGATGATGATGATGATGATGATAATAATAATAATAATAACGATAGTAATAATAATGATAATAATAATAATAATAATAATAATAATAATAATAATAATAATAATAATAATAATAATAACAATAATAACAATAATAATAATAATAATAATAATAATAATAATAATAATAATAATAATGATGATGATGATGATGAGGATGTTAATGATGATGATGATGATGATGATGATGATGATGATGATGATGATGATGATGATGATGATGATGATGATGATGATGATGATAATAATAATAATAATAATAATAATAGTAACAATAATAATCTCAAAATTCTTTCTTTGTTTTTGCCCACACTTTTCAGCATTAATCTTGTAATCTAAAATTAATTGAGGAGCTTTGCTCTGATCAGTGGGAAACTAACATTCTCCGGATATTACGTTGATTTATTAATGAATTCCATTGAAATAAAATGTCTCCGCTGAGTTGCTGGCGAAGCAATAGTCACTTGGGGTCTTGATTCAGCCTCATTTTTATTTTTATTTCTTGTGATCTAAAGTTTTTGCGAATCTTTTCAATATGCTCTAATATCAAACGGATTTTATAACGGGCATGTCGCCTATTTACTGTCATGATTGTTGAAAACGGCGTTAAGCAAAACATTTTCCCTTGAACTGTTAACAATCGCTCACATCAATCTCTATCGGCTGCGAGAAAAAAAAAACCGAGAAAAGTTTAGAAGAGTGCAATTATTCAAATTTATACCTTTTTCTTTTCAAAATCATTGAAAATTTTTAATTCCATGCGTGTTTTATTGAACCCACAGCAAAAAAGGTCATATCCAAGATCTTGGACGTAATTCTCAAAGTTTGATGTGATCTTTCGAGTCCTCATTTTGTTTTATAGCATTTGTTCCAATGATCCTATTGATTTTCTAATGTATTGAATAGTGAGTCGATCCCATACACTTTGAATTGACTCTTTCAACTCTGTTGTTTGTGTGTAAAACATTATAACACCCTTATAAACCACCCATGATGATGTCGTCCATAGAATTCAAGTCAGGATACATTGGAGACTATTCATCTTTGGAAATAAATCGAATATGATTTCTGCTCGTCCTGAAAATTATGTAGTGTTGTTAGAAAGTAAAAACGTATTCCGGACTTTGTCCCGATTGGTCAATTGTTTTTCAACCAGACGCGGCAACTCCTTCCACCAATAATACTGCACTGCTAAAACAAGACGCAATTTTGGAAACCTTCGATGTCGTGATTTTTATATATGAGTTTGGTACAACCGGTATATCTAGTTTCTTAACCAATACAGCAGAATCTATCTATCTTGCAAGAATTAACTGAATGTTTTGTCCGTGTTGCTTGTAAATTCTAGAATAGTTTTGGTTACCACTATGTCCTGAAATAGCGTCGTAATATTATCAGGGTTTTTTTTTCTCGCACCCTATATTTAAAAAAAAAGTTATTTCCCTTTATCGTCAATGGACATAATACGATGACTTAATGACCTGTACTCAATCAGTGGTTCTATGTCTAACTGCCTATCTGTTATTATAGCATCATCTCTATCTTATCTATTTACCTGCCTATCTATCTATCCATCTATCTACCTCTCTCTCTCTCTCTCTCTCTCTCTCTCTCTCACTTTATATATATATATATATATATATATATATATATATATATATATATATATATATATATATTGATCTACCTATCTATCTATCTGTTTCTGTCTATTTATCTATTTCTAACTATGTGCCTATCTACCTACATATATTTCTAGATATCTATCTACCTATTTGTATATCAATCAATCTATTTGCCTAACTTTTGTTCGAACTCATTAATACCATCAATCTATCCGCAATCTGCCTATATATCTATCGATCATTTTACAAACTTACTCACGTATCAATCATTCTATCTATCTATCAACCTATCTAAGTATTTACCTCTAAATCAATCTGGATATCTATCTGCTTACCAACCAATCTACCTATCTATCAACATACCTATCTATCTATCTATCTATCTATCTATCTATCTATCTATCTATCTATCTATCTATCTATCTATCTATTTATCTATCTATCTAGCTAGCTATCTATCTATCTATCTATCTATCTATCTATATGTCTAGCTATCAATCCCATGGTATTCAACCACTCGCATGTAATTATTTGTTTCATTAACACACAGAAAAACTCAGACAGTCAGTAACCCATGATCTCAATCATGTATCAGTATCTTGCCCTTAGTTACGAACATATTGTATCACTCAGCTACTTACTGACACATTAAGCCACTCACTAAACCATCATTCACTCAATTGGTTACCCAATCACTACTTCACTGTCCCAAATTAGCCACTTAATGACCTGAGTTA
>NC_088363.1:62032233-62044733 GCF_034508935.2 Berghia stephanieae | reverse complement strand
TCAAAAGAAGCACAAGATAAAGATGCAACTGTATTCAATGAAGAACGGAATTTGAGAAGACTGTTGGGAAAGGAGAGAGGGTGGGGGGGGGGGGGGCATTAAAGACAACAGATTTTAACAAACACCTTAGAATTTTTAGAATTGGCGATTTCTGATGAAATATATAGACAAACACAACCAACCCTTGACAGAGCACATTGATCTCAATTTTTCAGGGAAAAAGAGTTAATAATCTTTAGATGAATGACAGTTATTGCTTTGGTTGAAGAAGGTGTCCTAGAACCGGTTGCCTAGGAAAAAGAGTCTGGTTGCAGCCCTTTGCCCCAACAGGGACCAAGGGGAATAAGTAAGTTAATGCTTCGATATAATAAATGGCATTTCCGGTCAAAATGAGAAGAAAGGCATTTTATCGATGTAAATCAGTGTAGAATGAAATTTGATGAAAAGATATCAGGATATCCTTTAGTTATCGAGGTGACGAAAATCCATTTCTCAAACAAGTTACCTGCATTAAGATTATCAACAAACGACACCAAGATTTTGTCAAATGAAATAAACATTATTTCGACATGCATTGTTAGTGAGACCGAATTTCTTTATATTCATAATCCATAGGAATATGAACCGAGAATAAACTGAGATTCTGTAGAGACATGCAAAAGAAAGATTATAACTTTGAGGATTTCCTCTTTATCAACTGAAATACAAAATGCATTGTTTAGAGAATACAACAAAATACAGCGAATTCTTAACGTTTAATTTTACTTTGTGTGGAGTATTAAACGGGATTTTCCTTTTTTAAAAATCCTAATGCTTGAAAAGATGGACTACGAAATGTCATAATCTTCGTTTCAATACGCGTTTTAAGTTAATGTTATTCCAGGTCAACATTAACTTAGTTTAAATACAATGGGAGGGGAGATAATCATTGTGTGATTAAGGGACTTAATCCATTTGGATTATTAGATGCGGTTTGTTTTTTTTTGTTTTTTTGTTTTTTGTTTTTTTCACAATCACAATCATGATTAATATGTTTAACAATTACAGGTGTTGGGGGTCCCGATAGCTCAGTTGATAGAGCACTCGCTTCACACGCAAAGGGACCTAGATCGATCCCGGATGAAGTCGATATTTTTACGACCCTTCCTCCCCCCCCCCCCCTCCCCTCCAAGGTCCATCCAACAGTGATTGGATAACTGGGTCTGTCAGATCTGGCGAAAAGTACTTTGCGATAGACTTGCGTCCTATCATGGGAATTGCAAGCAATTGCTATCGTCCGTTTTCCGGTACAGAAACCGACTCCACGGGATGATGTCTTTGAATGTCTACTTTAAAAACAAAAAACAATTGCAGGTGATGCTATGGTACGTCCAGTGATTAAGCATCTGCAAATGCACAGCATACTCTTCAAAACACTGTAGGAATATCATACATAAGATAATAAATCTCGTTTTTTGAAACACACATTATGTTTTCTCGCCTTCTCGTATGTTTGTGTGTTTGTGTATGTGTGCGTGTGTGTGTGTGTGTGTATTGTTTTTATTGTTTTGCTAACACATTCATCATAATCATCTTATACACATTATTTGTTATTGTCAATGGGTAATCTTCCTTTAATGAATCCATATATTTTTTTTAAACTCAGCTATCTTAAATAAATCAAATGTCTTTCATTTTATTTTCCCTCTAACGAGACTAGTGGTGGAGTTTAAGACACAGCCCTATGTAATTCTGGGTACAAGGAATTATCAAGTTTATGGGAAATAAAGGAAATGATCCGTAACAGGAACAGCAACGGTCTGACACCACCCAAAAAACATACTTCAACAACAACAAAAAAACAAACCCCCAAACCCCCCCCCCCAAAAAAAAAAAACAAACAAACAAACAAAAAAACACAAAAAACCCAAAAAAAACAAACTCCAAAACAAAAAAAACAACAAAAAACAAAACAAAATAAAACATGAGCAAAAACCAGCCAAAATGTTGTTTTTTAAAGATCACGTATTCCCTTCTAACTTTCCTTTCGTGTTCTACTCTCAGGCATTACTTTGCCTTTATTGCCATCATTGTAGTTTGACATGACTTTGAAATGAATATAATTTACCGCATTTTTAGAGGAAATAATTGCAGAAGAGGAGGGAGAGGAAGAAGAAAAGAAGAAGAGGAAAATAAGGAGGAGCAGAAGAAGAAGAAGAAGAAGAAGAAGAAGAAGAAGAAGAAGAAGAAGAAGAAGAAGAAGAAGAAGAAGAACTTACTTGCTGTAACACCATCCAGTCATCCTCAATTACCATGGCTCACTCAAAAATGGGGAAGATGGTGGAAGATGGGTTGGGGCGGGGAAGCGAATGTTTATTGTGACAAACATTTATCACATGAATTATTTTTATGGTTGTTAGAGCGCACTAAAGATGATTGTCTTATGATATTGATGGCATATCCCCATATCCTATTGTCTTACTTTTCATCGTGTTTTGAATGCTAACACTTTTCTATCTGCCTGTCTGGTGCCTGAGATATATGACTA
Source organism: Berghia stephanieae (assembly GCF_034508935.2). Lineage (NCBI taxonomy): Eukaryota > Metazoa > Mollusca > Gastropoda > Nudibranchia > Aeolidiidae > Berghia > Berghia stephanieae. The sequence goes on along the minus strand of NC_088363.1, from coordinate 62,042,206 downwards.
TAACCGTTATTCTGCTTAAGACTGGCAAAACATCTTTTTTTAAATTTCCAGAAAACATTAATTTTCAGAAAGCTGTTCTATTAAAATTATCAGCAAAGTCCGAAACTCGAGAATTATTTGAAAGCTTAGGTTTGTACTTTTTGACAAGTTGGGTTAATCTTAATTCATAGATCTTGTCAATAAAGTTCTTCTGGTCAAAACGGTATAAAGCGTATTTTGTCAGTGTTTGCAGAATTGTCAGACATATATAAGAAATGTGACCAAAAAGAAATATCCCAGTTTGTTAGTGTCTACGATTCTCAGATTTTTTTGTCCCTGATTGATGATTTAAGGTGTAGTGGAGTGGAAGTCTGAATGAATATTCTTGGCACCATGAACCATCTGGGAAAACAATAAAGATTTGCTGGTATGACGAGTCCGTCGCGCTAATGTGAATGGAAAAGTAATTTATTTGGGGTGGGTTTGAAAGTAGAATAAGTAAGTGTGGTGGATGCGGTGAGTAATTGGGTATGTATGTCATGAGTTGGATGTGCGCTGTTATGCATTTTTATTGGTGAGAAAGAGGGATTCGGGATTTATGGTTGATGGTTAGATAAAGGGACAGGGATAAATAAAAAAAATGATGATGAGTGAGAGTGTCAGATAAACGGATGTGTTGGGTGATAAATGAAGGAGTGGACTGAACAATTGATATTCTCCAACTATTCTCCAATAAAAAATTGAGTGATTTCGCAGCCTCTTTCAGTCTAATGGGGATAGCTCAGTTGCTAGCGCATTCGCTTCACAAGCAAACGGACCGAGACCGATCCCGGGTTAAGTCAATATTTTTTTATGACACCCCTGTCCTCCTAACAGTGATTGGGTAGCTGGGTATGTTAGATCTGGTGGAAAATAGTTTTCGATAGACTAGCGTCCCTTCCAAAGCATAGCAAGCAACTGATATTGTTGTGTAACACTACAATAAACCGGGTTAAACCCCAGGTGCATGGGCCTAATGGCTCTGAAGGACTACGTTTTACTACTTCAGTCTACTGGACACATTGAAATAACCAGATAAAATCTGAACTTTGAAAACGCTTAGGGTATTTCACTATAAAGCAAGGAGCCAATATTATGTTCCTCTCTAGCTCACCAGATAAAAATGACAAAAATCGCAATTTTCTCTGAATGATGAAAAAGGCCAGTTATCATCTTTACGAATGATATACAACTCGTTTGTCAACCCATTGCTGATACAGAAACATCTTAATACCAATGCTAAAAATTATCCACTACAAGAATGCTAGATTAAGCTAATAATTGCATTTAGTTATCAGACAAAATGTTTTTTGCACTTAGCGATGGATCGATGAATGGTTTGTTGACTGATTTGATAACGGCTAAAATGGACCATGGGTGTCCCGTGAGCTCAGTTGGTAGAGCACTCGCGTCACACGGAAAGGGACCAAGATTGATCCCGAGTGATGTCCCCCCCCCCCCCACACACACACACACACCTGTCTACCCAGCATATAATGGATAGCTTGATTTGTTAGATCTGGCGTGGGAAGTTCTTTCTATCCGACAGACGAGTAGCAAGTAATTTCCCGCTATTGTAACCGAGATACACTCCGGTTACATGGGACTAATGGCTCTGAAGGACTACTTAAATAACTCAATCAATGTATAAAAAAGTATTCATTTTAAGCCAGACTTACGGCTAAGGACTCCAGCCAAAGTTGAAGTGAAACCAAATCAATTTATTCTAAGACTATCCAAAAAGTTCAGAAAACAACATAGTAAAAGTGACAACAAACACTATCTAAATTATACAGTAGCTCTGTTAACCTTCGGTCATCTCGCGGCTAATAATGGATAGTAAAAATATCTATCAAAAGTTTGTCGGTGGATTTTAGGAAATTTAAGATATTTCTTTTTTTATAAACCACAACTTTTAATTTTAGGGGCGCGTGGCTCAGCGGCACGGTCTTTGATTGGAGCCGAAAGGTGCCGAGTTCGATCACCCGCTGCTGTGCTATGTGGCCTTGAGCAAGTCACCTCGCCCTAGCTCACTTTGCGGCGCTGCTCTGCGGCTGACGCCTGGATTGTTCCAGTCTTCCCTTGGAGTAGACCCTAAAGAAAAATTTCCCCTATGGGATGAGTAAATGAAATTTTATTTGTTATTTTAAAAAATTTAAATATCGCAGTTTGTACCGAGATAAAAACTATTTGAAATATAGGATAATGGGTGGAACAGGCGTTTACGGTTACATCTGGGCAATAATTCTTCCAGCCACACAAATCCTGATCAATACTCTGACATGTCAATAAGTAGCAACATTAAATCACGACACCGACACTGTGGAACAATAAATGACTTTAACCAACGTGCTCAAAGTATAATGCGTACACCACAACAAGAACATCATAAATATCGATATCGTTTTAGAAAATATGTTATCGAGTTACTTGATGTGAACTTTTCTGAACTGTGATAATAACTATGTAATTCCGAAAATCGCAAGGTTTAAGTTCCAGAATACTCATTAAAGTATATCTCCAGAAATTGGAGCTGTGAATAATTTCCTCAAGAGAATTAAGTGGTATGGCGACGATCAAACACTTCTAAACAATCCAATATTTTTAATAGATCTTGCTTGTGTTTACTTTAGGAAAACATTTTAAATGTCTCTATCGTGAGAATATTATCATTACATCAATTTTTCCTTGCTATAGCTAGCTATTATCTAATTTTCAGAGAAGATGAAATATGTTTTTGCATCATATTTATTATACCGTCTTTTTCTGAAAAAAAACAAACATTTTGAGATTGTATACCCTTGGTACTGGAGCGACAGGGAGAGAGAGAGAGAGAGAGAGAGAGAGAGAGAGAGAGAGAGAGAAAGAGGGAGAGAGGGAGGGAGAGAGAGAGAGAGAGAGGGAGGGAGAGAAGGAGAGGGTGTGAGGGAGAGAGAGAGAGGAGGAGGAGGAGAGAGAGAGAGAGAGAGAGAGAGAGAGAGAGAGAGAGAGAGAGAGAGAGAGAGAGTGGGGGGAGGTTGACTTAGAGAATAGATGTTATTTATAATATTTAAAATGGGAACATAGAAAAACTACCGAAAACAAGGTACAATGGGTTAATGTTTCGGGGACGGATCATTAAGGAAATGTTATTCCTTGCGTTCATAGCAGTTGAGTACACGACGAGAACAATTTTTGTGTGTGTTTGTTTGTGTTTGTGTGTGTGTCTGTGAGTATGTGTGTGTATGTGCGTGTGTGTGTGTGTGTGTATTGTTCTACTGATAAATCTCTTGACTCACAAGCAAACAGGCAAATAGACTCGTATCGAAATCTCATAGAATTGGAAGCATTCGTTGGAATATTCGCCCCCTCCCTCCCCATCTCCCGGCGCCTTAAATTTTTTATTTTCTTTAGATCTCCCTTCCGAAATATGTCAGTGGCAATGATAAAGTAAAATTCGTTTTTCTTTTAAAAACATATAAAAACCTTTCTTTTACTATGTGACATTGTATTACTAAATTTCTTCGTTTTAAGCTGTATGTTGAGTAACTGATACTACGTTACTGTTAAACACGTGCCCAAATAAAAAGCTCCGTGGAGTTTTCTTACGAAGTCGAAAAATGTTTTGTCTCTTAACAATTGATAGTATGCGCTTGGCTACGAAGCTCACGACATTGCCATCCAAAAGTATAACGGACCAATACACAAAACTGTTTGAGACCATGAACGTTTATAGTCTGGTTAATACAGTTTAGTAAGAATTACTCATAAACAAAGATGGCAAAAAAAAAAAACCCAATAACATTGGCCTGAATGGCGTCATCTTCTAACCATCTATAGATGTACATATGTATGTATATGTATATATATATATATATATATATATATATATATAAAGAGTAAGTAGATGAACAGTATTAAAGCTTTGAGATAAACAAACAAATATTATTTTTTAATCAAAAAGAAAAACAAAAACATTCTCCAGCTTGAGCCCGACACATTTGTTTTATTTTCGGTTAAACCATTTCAGTTATTGATAGAACGAAGTTGACGTCACTCCGGTCTTTGTTATTGTTTTTTGCCATCCGTGTTTATGAGTAATTCTCACTAAACTGTATTAAATTGATTTTAAACGACCGTGGTTACATACAGTTTTGTATGTTGCCACGTCAACCTGCCAGAAACTGTAATATTGTAATAATAATATTTAATGTTGTTTATTACTACGTCATTATCAGCAGAAAATAAAATCATATGAACCCCCAGGCGATATTCGCTTTGATGAGGTGAGAATGAACGAGAATTATATTTGCTTATCTCCCTACTTCAAGTTCCAGTGAATCCCATCCACATCGATAGAATGTAATGATTAGGGATTTTCTCATTTTAAAAAATCTATTTAAATTTTTTTTATTTATTTATTTAAGAAATACAGGATGGAAACGATTTTTTTTTTCATGATTGTGCAATTTGATTATTATTTTTTTTTTTTGAGTTGTGCTTGTGCATGAGTGGTTGCTAGATTTTGAGAATGCTGCAGTTGTGACATTTCCATTTATGAGCATGTAAGACACTATTATCACGACATCAGTTTGAAGTTGTTTGGTCCGAAAAACATTGGGGCGACAGAAGATGGTGGCATAGGAGGAGGTGTAGGAGGAGGAGGAGGAGGAGGAGGAGGAGGAGGAGGAGGAGGAGGAGGAGGAGGAGGAGGAGGAAGGGAAAAATGCGCAACAGGATTCGATCGAATTAGACTGAAATGACAATTATATCAAGGTCAAATGAGTCAAATACCCATAAAGCAACTCAGATTGTACAATAATCTTTGGGTACAAAATGTGGGACTATGTGAAATTAGTTGTACGAGGCGACTGATTGCACATGGGAACCGCATATTTTTTTCTGCGTGAAATCGGGTTCATATTTGTCCGGAACGAAATCTGGTTCCCCTCTGCCCGAAATATTATTATTATTATTATTATTATTATTATTATTATTATTATTATTATTATTATTATTATTATTATTAATTATTATTTTTACTATTATTATTATTATTATATTATTATTATTATTATTTTTATTATTATTATTATTATCATTATTATTATTATGATTATTGTTATTATTATTATTATTATTATTATTATTATCATTATTATTATTATTATTATTATTATTATTATTATTATTATTATTATTATTATTATTATAATCATTTTGCAGTAATCAAAACTGTTTGTTTTTCTTCTTCTTTCTCCCCAATTACTATAATGTTATGCGAATAAAGACTTGAAGGAAAGGTCCGTAAAATTGATATGGACTTGCCTACATATTTTTGCCATTATGATTATCTCCCAAAGACCCTTTTTTACCATAAGTTATCTTCCGAACTAATCGTTCTTATGCTGATGAATGTATTCAAACCACGACCATTTCATTCAAAATCAAACAACACTAGCCTCTACTACGAGCTTTCAGGCCACGGCATGCACTGTATCAAAGCTCTGATTCAATAATGAAACACGGCGCCGGCTACTCAGGCTTCTTACTGGTGCTCCAAACGGCTTTAGAATTATCTTGCCCGAGGGTATCCGGTACCGAGAGCAATTAAATACAGTGCAATAGTCGACTATATTTACCCAACCCAGATAGCATTCATAATGGAAATCGTAGCATTCACCCAAGAATTGAAAGAGAGAATTTGATCCATGGAAAAACAAGCCAAAGGTTATTTGGCATTTTTATATAGTTTAAACAGTTTTCATATTCTTTAACCAGTTAACTGCCGTACTCTGGGAATACACGGATTTACAATTGTGGCCAGAAAACCCGTCCTTCAAATATCGATCGATTTAAATGACCGTCGTCTTGGCAAAAACTTTCAAATCTGGAATTTTAGGTATTAAAAACCTCCTAAGATCCCAGATTGGGGAGGGTTGTTTCTTTTTCCAAGATAAGGGCCATTTAAATCGATCGATATTTTTAAGACGAAATTTCTGGCCAAATATTTAAATACGTGTTTTTCCAGAATACGGCTGGTTAAAAATGGTAGTTACTCTTTATGATTCACGCAAAGTTGTTTTTTGGGGAATTTTTTAAAACATGTTGTAAACGTCTATTCCTTTTGATGAAAACCTTTTCGCATTTCACTTTATTCATCATCTCTCTTTTTCTCTAGTTTTTATCATGAATATTGAGTATTGATGTGGCTTGTAGCAAGTGAGTATGGATTACTCTCACGACATTTGAGGCAGGATCGATACCACAAATATTTGCCACGAATATGAAGTGAAAAGCAAATAGTTCCCGGTCTATGCCAACATCAATATTTTCAGATGCTTAAGTGTACGGCCGGTGGTGTTCATTACCTTTTATGGATCGCTTGATAAAAAGCTGCTTTCAACCATTTCGCTGTAAGCGTCATTTATAGTTGTCCGTTTTTTTGTTTTTTGTTTTGTTTGTTTTTTTCTTTTTCCAATTCATCTGTGAATTTCTTTCCTCTATTTTTTTTCCCTCCACATTCTCCAACTCAAAAGCCTTATCTAGTTCCATTTATTCTTAAGTACTTCCATTTGCGTCAGTGCCAAGTAAAATGATCCATTATGGGTTTTAAATGTAAAACTGTTACCGTAAAATTACTAAAAAATGTGTTTGTTTATTCCGTATTTTCAAGCTTTTGAACAAGAGTTAATTCATCCATTTTTGAATGCCTTTCTGAAAATTACCCTGGCTAGATTATGTATGTATCGTAGAACGAAATTATCTAAGTATTCAAAAAATGAATCATAAGAATAACCAAAAGATACAACTTCAGGTAGGTCTAGCTGCTCGTCTCTTTATTCTTGATTTTTGTCCGTGTCCGAGTGTCCGACGTCTTTATACGGAAGACGTCAGAGGACGGCAGTGCCGGTTCGTCGGAGTCAGTGTCCGGTATTGATTAGTCCTAAACCAGATTATAGAAAGAGGATTTTAAAGATAAAATGTCGAGAAATGTGATATTTTAAAGTTAATTCAGTCTCCAGAATGTTCTACAAAAATCAACCCAAGTCATAATTGAAGATTTTAGCATCTAAATTATCCCGAAATAACACCGTTTTTAGGCGGTTGATTACATATATGCTCAATATTTGTTCCATGCTGCTATCCTCAGGATGTCTTGAGAGAGAGAGAGAGAGAGAGAGAGAGAGAGAGAGAGAGAGAGAGAGAGAGAGAACAACAACTCGACGTTGGTTGAATGAAATAGCATTAATAAATGATATTACAACCAATGTCGGTCCGGTAAAGGATGAGACTCCTCGACTTTCCTTTTAATATCACGTATGAGTGAGTTCGCTGCATCGATGTCTTTGACAGACTTAATCGAGTGGAAGGAGAGTTAAATAACGGAGGCCCCCGTAACTTCCATTTCACTTCATCTCTATTTTTCTACCTTTCCTGTATTACTTTATTTTATGCCTAAACGTCCGTATACGCTACGTCGAAATGTCCACATATCCCATGATTGATTTGCCCGTCTCAACCTAGGTTGTCTGTCTATCCTGATCAGAGATTTATATTAAATAACGAGATTGCTCACAAAACACTTCGGAGATAAACGCTATCGTTTAAGTAAAATACTCACAAAATATGCCTACCAGGCCAAAAGAACTCAGAAGAAAAAAAAAAAAGAGTGAGACACACACGGATACAATTTGACGTTTCATGTTTCTCTTTTATTATTTTAACTCAAATGTAGATCTAACGAATTAACAATAAAATTAGATTGTTAGCATCGGGCTCATCACGATGTGATACTGATTTGAACCGATTGGATAACTATCTATAAGTATTTCCTTTTTTTCCTTTATATTTTTTTTAAACGGGCAATAACAAATAATACAGAGCACTTGTATAGATACGAGGTTGTATGGGCTTGGCTAAGAAGTTCATAACATTGCCATCCAGAAGAATAACGGACCAACACACGAAACTATGTGTAACCATGAACGTTTATAGTCTAGATAAAACAGTTTAGTGAGAATTACTCATAAACGCGGATGGCAAAAAGCAATAACTAAGACCTGAGTGATGTCATCTTCATTCTATCTATAACTTTGTGACAAGTTAAGATCCAATCCAATCCATACTGTTCCAACTGAAAATTGTGGTTGGTGTTAGGTTATGGCTCTGTATCACGATCATCATGCCATCCTGTAACAGAAATTATGTTTTCTAATTGGATTAAATAGTCACGTCGCCCAGTAACGGCTGCCATCGTGGTTCTAAACAAAGAAAATCGGTACTTTTTATTCTTCATGCTGGCTAGAACTTTTCATAAATATGTCTTGTGATCAGAATGTGTAAAAGTCAAAACATGATCAGATTTATAATGTTTTTTTTCCCCTCTGGATACGCTTTTATGCTCGTCGGAGAAATATTTCATAAGGGCGTCCGCCATTGTTCCGATAGTTTAGAGCCAGTTACTAAGTTACCATGCGCCATTACGAGGGAAGTGACGTCACGACTGTTGAAGCGTATTGACAAGTAAATTCCTTATAACTTTTAGAATTTCTCAAGTTGTCGGGAAGGGCATTTCATATCCTAATTGTACTTGGACAAAAAGACTGAGTGGGTGCATTCTCTCATCAGTGGGGTAGCCGATAGCAGCGTTCCTTTTTTTTTTTTTTGTTGGGGGAGGGGGGGGGGGGGCTTGCTGGTAATCATTGTTTGGGAAGGTGGTTTGTAGACACGAATTTTAAAATTTGGCCAGAAAACGCGTCCATCGTCCATCGAATATCGATTGATTTAAAGACCCTCTCAAACCTGGGACGCCCAGAAGTCTTTTTGACCAAATTTTTTAATTCGTGACTTTCCAGAGTACGGCAGTAAAGAAGATCTTCAGGTTATGTTTGCTCCTCTCTTACAATGTTATCTCATTGTCCCCTGTTATCATGTGAGGGTGATAGGGTTAGGTATAATTCAAACTAAATAATTGTCAATAATCAATTAAATAGGACTAGCTAAGTGAGGTCAGCTAAACTTGCTGTTAGTTAAAAGTTGAAAGTGTCACGAATAGTTTAATTAATCAACAAAAGAAGTCTAAAAGGTGAGTAAACCTTCACCAAGGATTAATAATTCTCTCTCTCTCTCTCTCTCTCTCTCTCTCTCTCTCTCTCTCTCTCTCTTTCTTTATCTTTCTCTCTTTTTCTGTCTCCATCTATCTATCTATCTATCTACGTATCTATCTATATATCTCACACACACACGCACACACACACACACACACACACACACACAAACTTTCTCTCCCTCAATCAATCTTCTTGATCGCTTTCTCTCTCTCTATCATACTCTCTCTCTCTCTCTCTCTCTCTCTCTCTCTCTCTCTCTCTTCCCTCTCTCTTCTCTCTCTCTCAAATTCAAACTATATGCATTCACACACACTCACACAAGTGAATTTTATATTATAATATTAATATGCATTATGGTCAGTCTCACCACTGCTGATTTTATTACGGACCCTCACTGAGTCACCACGGGATGCAGAATTGATAACGAATAAAGTTATACTAATTCGATGTTTCAATAATTAACTTACCATGTCTATGTAACTATAAACTGATTTAGGATATGTGATCTCTCCAGCTATTCATGAATATCAGTAAAGCATCACTGATAATATATTATTCTATATCTCAACGTGCTTTAGTGAGCATTGAGACGTTTACGCGAATATCAATTATGAAAATGATAAAAACTGATGAAAATTGTGTGTGTGTATTAAATAAAAATGATTTAACGTCTTCGAAACAAACAAACAAACAACAGAAGAAAAAAAGAACAAACAAACAAACAAAAGAAAGGTTGAGCTTTTATATAGAGCAATACGTGTTCCACTAACCGTGGTCAAAGCGCTTGAAAGATTCATGTATAGTTTAAGCCAACTCAAGAAGTCCATAAGGTTATTAACCCACTCAACCCTAACACCGACTAT
>NC_088363.1:61997233-62024733 GCF_034508935.2 Berghia stephanieae | reverse complement strand
AACAATTTTGGTCAAAAAGCTTTTACTGCAAATTTCGATCGAATAGATGGCCCAAAACTTGGTAAAAAAGTATAAAATGTCAAACCTTTAAATAGATTAAACAAAACGGTTAAGAATGTATCTCTATGACCCAAGATTGAGACTTTTTGACAAATTAGAAAGGGAAGGGGGGGGGGGGAAGGGTGGCAAATTAATGATCGATATTTGAATTTACAGTTTTCTGGTCAAAACGGCGAAAAAGTGTTTTGTCAATGTGCAGCAAGAATTCTCATCCTGGAAAAATGCTAATTGGACGATGCGTTTGATGTCTGTGTGTATCTAATTGAAATATAAACATAGTGTATCTTTGTTAATGTAACCAAGATGGGTGATTTCATGGTGTCGAACTTTAACAAAACACAAAAATTCGTTTTTGGACAGAAAAGTTTAACCTCAAATATCGGCCGATTGAAATGACACTCAACATGTTTTAAAACCTTCAAACTGAGCCTTTCTTGGAGATTTCAAATTTCTTTGAAGAAAGAAGACTCAAGTTTGAGAATTTTTATTTTTACAAGTTGAGAGCAATTTTAATCGATCTATATTTATAGTAATTATTTGATGGCCAAAATGAAAAAAAAGTGTTTTTTTTTCATATTACGGTGGAATAGTGGATGAGCATGATACTGGTGTATGGTGGGTGGCTTGAATTTGTTGTGAGTTTGAATTCTGATGGTTTGTTCGATGACTGCTTATTTATTTTTAGATATCTCCGAAACAGCCAGTAGATATAACTCCTTCTTGGATTTTAAAACTCCACGAGTCCTGCCTCTTTTTATATTTAATGAGTTGTTTTTTTAACCTCTCTTATCATATATCAGGGTAATATCAGCTTTGAGAAACACAGAGTGATATAATAGGAGGATTTATTCATTATTGCTATTTTTATAACCGATTGAAAGTGATGCATGACAAAGTGCCAGGAAGGTGTATCAACAATGAATAGATAAATAAATAAATAAATATATAAATAAATAAATAAATGAATAAATAAACAAATAAAATGAATAAATAAATAAGTAAATAATAAATAGATAATAAATAAATAAATAAATAAATAAGTAAATAAATAAATAAATAAATAAACAAATAAATAAATAAACAAATAAATAAATAAATAAATAAATTGTATTTTTAAAAAATCAAACTTCATGCCCTTACTTGTGTTGTCAATCACACCAACCAAATGGCCCCGGACAAGCACCTGACCGACAAGCAGAGCGATCGGTTTCCATATCGGGTTGAGTCACGTAAGTAGTGAGTTTTTGTTTGTTTGTTGTTTACTTTTCTTTTTGTTTTAATTATCAATTATTTACCCGACTTCCCTATCTAGCCAAAGTTGACACCTCTGAATAAACTGGCGAAATTCACTATGCAATAGACAATCTAGATTCATGTTCAACGAGTTTGCAAACAATAATTGCAACCATTGCTTAACGCTACAAATCAATCAGAATTAACTCTGACTCCAATGTCTTATGTCTCTGAAAGACTGCTTCATTACGTCATCAAAGAAACCCACTGTTGAACGTTAAAATTTATCAGAATTGACTCTTGACTCCAATGTCTTATGGCAGAAGAAGAAATAGAGAAATATAGAAAGATGGGTAGAAATAGATAGATAGATAGACAGATAGATAGATAGATAGATATATAGATAGATAGATAGATAGATAGATAGATAGATAGATAGATAGATAGATAGATAGATAGATAGATAGATAGATAGATAGATAGATAGATAGATAGATAGATAGATAGATAGATAGATAGACACACACATTGGTAGATGAATAGATGAATACAACCAAAGATTGCATTTTGGACTGTAATACACTTGTCCCGATGGTTGTCCGGCCCCGTAGAACAGAAAATTTCGTTGGTGACTGGTCCTCTCTATAGATGTTGCTGCTTATGAGCCGTAAGGACTACTTCATTACATCATCAAATATACCAAATATTTAAAGCTTTAGATACATCAGAATTAATCCCAATGTCTTAAGGCCCCGAAGGACCGCTTCATTAAGTCATCAAAGATTTCCATCTATTGCAAATATCTGACTCTGATAATATAATTTTCTGTACAAAGTTTGCATAAAGTAAATCCATACTTCATATTCCCATGCACATGATCATCTTCCATAGTTCATTTTTATTTTACTTATGTTTGATCATGTGTTTATTTTTCTCTATTCTGATATCATATCAGATCTTTAAGTTGTCACCAAGAGGGCCGTGACAGAGATGCGACGGGAATTACCACAACAATCAACATAACACCCACCACCACCACGAATTTCACTACTATCACCACTACCACTATCCGCTAACACCACCACAATCAAGAACACCACTAACACCACCACACCATCCTCACTGCTACCACTACTAGTACAACCACGAACAGCAACACAATCAAGAATACCACCAATATCACCACTTATATCACCAACACCACCACTACTACTACTACCACCACCGCTACAACTATCACCAACACCACCACAATCAACATCAACGCTAATATCACCACTAACACCACCACCACCGCCTCTACCACCAACATAATCACTACCACTACCGCCAACACCAAAACAGTCAAGAATATCACAAATATCGCCACTAACACCACATCCACCACCATCAATAGGAACAGCTGCATCAACAACATCATCATCATCATGAACATAATCTCATCATCATCATCATCATCATCATCATCATCATCATCATCATCATCATCATCATCATCATCATCATCATAATCATCATCATCATCATCATTATCATCATCATCAATCATCAACATCATCATCATCAACATCAACACCATCAAAATAATAATAGCCATCACCATCATCATCTCCATCATCATCATCATTACCACCACCACCACCACCACCACTACCACCACCACCACCATCACCAACACCATTATGAGTTATATACAATGTATTATATATAACAATAGAAATGGCAACAAAATTACACCATAATAATCTTTTACTCAAAATTACATTAAAACTTTAATATTATTCATTATTATTCCCGGCTGCGAGGACGACACCTCATCACCTCCCGCTAAGGCAATGAGACCTAATACACAAGAAAGATCAGCGCGACATCTTTACAATTCCAGATCCTCTCACTGTTAAAATCTTAATGGGCCAGGCCAACACGAAGAACAATGAATGGGTTTCGCCCTTCCTATCAATTAATCATCATATAACGCATTTAAACCGAATGCAATGCATGAGCAACGCACTCTTATTAAATATTCCTTGCTCCAATTTAATGCTTGAATGAAATACATTTGAACACGCGCTGCTGTTGTGCAAGTAGATTTTGTTTTATATAAAAGATCTGAAAAGTGTCAGACAACGCAAGAATGAAAATTGAAAGGAAAAAAAAAAACATCCCCAAAAATCTGTCTTCCTCGTCTGGGGATCGAACCTCAGACATCCTGATTACCGGTGATCAGTAGGTCTGAGGTTCGATCCCCAGTCGAGGGGAAGACTAACTTTTTGCGATTTTTGTTTTGTTTTGTATTTTTTCTTTCTTGCTTAGTCTGGCACTGTTTCATACAAAAATATTTTTAGATCTTCATCTTGCACCAATGCGTTTTCCCTATTTTCTCATGTTGAAATTATGTGTAATTATGCTCGTTGTTGTTTTTAAGGGATTATTTTGAGATCATGCTATTATAGGGAAAAACACAAATTGAATTATGGAACGCCTCAAAAACAGTCATGTGATGCTATTCTAAGATTGGAACTTCCATTTTATATTCGGTCTAGGGAAAAAAGCATTTTATAATTAAAAAGGTCACGAGGAATAATCAAATGATCTCCTGAAGAATTTGATCTTGCAATATTTCCCTTCCATTCGCCCCCAAATTGAAGCTCAATTAATTCTTTCCTTAAATTTGATCTTCAGAAACAAACTTAGCATAAAATTTCAAGTCGCATAATATTGACATAGCCGTTAAATTAATGTCAGAAAAATGTTTAACTAATTCCTCCAATATTTCTTTCACTTCAATAATCTTATTGTCGCTGTTGCACCATAACTGAACACTTTATCCATTATTTGATTCCATCATAAACAAATTAAGTTCTTTATTTTCAAGTCGTTAATCTATTCCAAATATAGGTCAAATTTGTTGAATCGGGAAGTCGATTAAATGCGCAGTGATGATCAATAAATTAAATATACTTAGATACAGAAATCCAAATGGTGATTGGATATGAGTCATGTTTATTGTCCGAAAGTTTTGCAATCTTTTCAATGGTTCAAGTCTTTACATGTTGGGACTCGAGAAAGCTGTGAATCAGCAACGCTAATAATACTCTGTTACGTCATTTTTGTAGAGATGATCTTTATTTGATTAATTGATTTATAAATTTATTTACTTTTTGATTCATCTACCGAAATAAACATATCTTATATACTTCTTTACATTTGAACAATTGTCTCTTTTTGTTTGTTTGATTGTTCACCAGATAACTATAAAGTGCAGATTAATTCCAAGAGATCTAAAATGGGAAACAATTCCTATATGGAAATGTAAGAAGGGATGGAGATAAATATTTTGACCCAAACACTACTCTTTGGAAAAAAAAATCAAACAATCCGTCGAATGTCTCTTTGCAGACCCCCACCCCTAACTGTAGCAACTTTTTTCATATAATGAAATGGTCCACTAGCCTTTCTATACCAAGTCTTTTAGTACTAGGCTGCCTGTATCGTTTTTTAGAGTAAGAAGGATTATAAGTGATTCATACTGAGCTTATGAAGCAGGCAGATATAAGCAGGGCTCTAGGATTAATCTTATCAACTCTCCGACCCCCGAACCCCAGCCTTGACAAGACGTATGATCCTACCCATGATTCTCATAAATCATCACATCCTTCTACCCATATTTCACCAGTATCCCCCTGCACGACCTTCCTTCCTTCCGCTCGCCCGTCCATCCAGGCGAAACTTACCGGACAGAAGCTGCTGGTGCTGAGAAACTGGTATCGGCGATACTTTATACGTACAAATTCCCATCTATCCTGCAACACAGGCTGTATCCAAGGACCAATGTAGTGAAATTATCTCAATCTATCTGTATTTATGTAACCACATTTCCAGCAGACAATTAATTCTGTGCAAAGAAGTAACGAGATATTTGTCAAAATACAATGTGTTTGTGTGTGTGCGTGTGTGTGCGTTTGTATGTGTGCGTGCCTTTTATATCTTGTGTTTTGATATCCTGAGCGTCCATGCATAAAATGGGTTTAGTTACACCAGTTCACACACACTCCGTTTTCTTCAGATTGGTGAAATGAAATGCCGGCGCGGTCTGTCCCCCAACCAATCAAATCTTTGGCCATCAGCAACGGAGAGCAATGGCGATTCCGCTTGAATGGAAAACCACCCGTGTAAAAAGGCTGGCTTTCAACTAATAAAATCCTGAACTGCTGACCTCACGAACACTTTAGCCCTTTACCAACCACAACCTCACCCGTCCTCCCTACCCTGATTCATTCTTTTGTTCTGCTTTGACAATGATGATATCATGTCTCTTTTCTAGCACTTTCTCTTGTTCTTAAATCTTGGATTACTCTTTTCCCACCCATCACGTCATCTAAGGCATCGACCCTTTCGTGACAATAATTATGTTGATCGCACAGTGATAACACCATATTATTTAAAGGACGATATGAAAGAACTGGGCCTGGAAGATGACGATGCTGTGAACCGAGATACTTGGAGATATGGTATTCATGGAGGTGGCAGCGTGGCTCAGCGGTACGGTCTTTGCTCCGTACTGGAAAGGTACCGAGTTCGATCACTCGCCGCTGCGCTGTGTGGCATTGAGCAAGTCACCTCCCCTTAGCTCAATTTGCGGCGCTGCACTGCGACTGACGCCTGGGTTATTCCAATCTTCCCTTGGAATAGACCCTAGAGACAAATTTCCCCTATGGGATGAATAATGGGAATTTTATTTTTAATTTAATTGAATTATTTTTTTTTTTATTATGGCAACCCTGCAAAATGAGGGATAAGCTGAAAGAAGAAGAAGAAGAAGAAGAAGAAGAAGAAGAAGAAGAAGAAGAAGAAGAAGAAGAAGAAGAAGAAGAAGAAGAAGAAGAAGCACAGTGATAACACCATTATGCATTGCACAAAAATGTGTCCCTCTGTTTCCAAATGGTATTACTCGTATTATTGATTTTACTATTCTGATTTGTTAATTGGAAATTCTAAATTAATGTATGATTTATATTGGCAATGACCTAAAAATAAACCTTTGAATTGAATTGGTATTGGTCAGGCGATTCATATGATTTAAAAATGCTCTGTGCATGCCCCCCCCCCCCCCCCCCCCCCCCCCCCGTCCTCCTCACCTCATTCTGTCTCTCTCTCTCTCTCTCTCTCTCTCTCTCTTCTCTCTCTGTCTGTCTGTCTCTTTCTCTATCTATCTTTCTCCACCTCTCTCTCTCTCTCTCTCTCTCTCTCTCTCTCTCTCTCTCTGTGTCTGTTTCTCTATCTTTCTCTACCTCTCTCTCTCTCTCTCTCTGTCTCTTTCTCTATCTTTCTCTACCCCTCTCTCTCTCTCTCTATCATTCTCTGTTTGTTTGTGTTTGTGTGTTTGTGTGTGTGTATGTGTGTGTGTGTTTGTGTGTGTGTTCGCGTGTTTCTCTTTTACTCATATCCATGAATATTTTTGTCTGATTGCTTGGCTGTCAGCCCCTGTCTGTCTCCTTACATCTCGAAGAAGAATTCTATCTATCTATATCTCTATAATATATATCTGTCAGTCTGTATAACTGTTTATCTATCTATCTTTTTATTACTCTCCTACAACGCTGTTTCCTCCATCCGCTGGTATATCGATGGATTCTTCGGGGAGGTATGCTGTTAGGAGGAATGCATTCCTCCCTGGTACAACTCAGTAGAATACCTCCCTGAAGAATCCATCGATATACTCGAGGATGGAAGTTAGTAGAATCTGTCATTAAAAAACTTCTCAATACTTGCTACTCATTGAAAACCACAGAGGATAGTCTCCGATCGTCTGGAGACTATAATATAATACTGTGCCGAACTCTAATGGATGTTAGATACTTGATATAAAATAATTCATTTTAAGAGGACACTTCTGAATATGGGTAAATCAAGAACCAGTAAAATTCGGGATGCTTTTAAGTGGCAACTCATAATAAGTTTTCCCTTTCTTCTTTCTTTTTGTTTGCTTTGTAGGTGTGTGTGTGTGTGTGTGTGTGTGTGTGTGTGTGTTTGTGCGTGTGTGTGTGTGTGTGTTTCGTTGTGTTTTTGTTAGTGACTCTCATTCTTTGTATTTTCTCCGGTTATCTGGCCCACGTCTCTACTTTTTAAAACATTTTTACAGCACTTGTTTTGATCTAAAGAAAAAAATTATATACTATTGGATTTTATTATTTAAGGTGTATTCACGTATATATTTAGACTGGCAAGGATTCAATTTCAGTTCTTTCTTTCTTTTTTTAAATCACACGATAAAGTGTAGGCCAAGCTTTCTTATTTGATTTTTATTGATCAAATTCATGTAACCAACGTTTCAAGACAGAGGTCCGCAACAAACTAAATTGTAGGTACATGTATGGTTGCTGTAACTGTGGGCGCGGGAGGATGAGTGGAGGGTACCGTGGTGAATGAGGGAAGTTGGGAGAGGAACTTGTAGTGAGGATAAGGCTGTTCGATATCTCTAATGAGCAGTAGCGACAAGTGTATGGCACCTGAAGAAAGCACCACCACATCGATCCGATAAATAAACATACCAGGAAAAACGTATTCACCGTTAATATCGAATGGTCATTAGATAGTTAGATGGATAGATAGATTGATATATAGATAAATAGATAGATGGATAGATAGATAGATAGATAGATAGATAGATAGATAGATAGATAAATAGATAGATGGATAGATAGATTGATATAATAATAATAATCTTTATTGTCCAAATTAAAGGCAATTCATGTGAGGTAAACAATGCTCAGTTTGGTTCATGGTATGAACATCAACACATTTACAAATACAGACACAGCCATACACGAACATACACGCTTGCACATTGTTTCTACACGTGTATACAAAAGAAATGAGCGTACATACAAACACATATACATACATACATACATACATACATACATACATACATACATACATACATACATGCAGACATACATACAAACCAGCATATCATCGTATATGCATGCCTACATTCATACATACATACATACATACATACATACATACATACATACATACATACATACATACATACATACATATATACATACACACAGACACACACACAGACAGATAGAACGATACGATATATTTGCTGGGACAGCAGATAACCATATTATAAATATAGTGTCTTATATTAAGAAGAAGATGGCAATGATTGTGATGATGATGATGATGATGATGATGATGATGATGATGATGATGATGATGATGATGATGATGATGATGATGATGACTACGATGATGATGATGATGATGATGATGATGATGATGATGATGATGATGATGATGATGATGATGATGATGATAACGACGGCGGCAATGTCGATGATGATGATTCACGACACTGCTTCTCGTTATTTTCATTGGTTGTCTCATTTTTCCACAGAAGATTTGTTAATTAATTTTATGGCGGTTGGAATGAAGGTTGTCTTATGTCGATTTGTCCGACATTTTGCTTCTAGATACCGTCTTCCGGAGCGCAGAAGTTGGAATTTTTCGTTCAGCGGATGCCTCTTTTCGTTGATAATGTTAAAAGATTTCTTCTCAACTGCATTAATATAAGTTGTGTCAAGGCTTCTAAGGTCTGTGTTAATTATTTTTGAAGCCTCTCTGAGGGTTCTATGTAGTTTGGATTTTTCTTTTGTTCCACAGCTTCCATACCACGTTGTGATGCCAAACGAAACGATACTCAATATTAATGACTTGTAGATTTGTATCATGGTCTTTCTGTTCACATTGAAAGACCTTAATTTTCTGAGTATATACAAGCGCTGGTTACATTTTTTGATGACATTGTTGGTGTGCGATTCAAATCTTAGACTGTTATCTATAATTACACCAAGGTATTTAAACGTTTCAACAGTTTCAACCGCCTGATTGTTAATTTTTGTTATTTGTCTTGCTCTTTTTCCTATTTTTCTGTGATCAAACAGTTGTTCCTTTGTTTTTGTTACATTGAGCTCTAGACAGTTATGGGCACACCATTTGCTGAATTTACTAACTTGCTCAGTGTATTTAAATTCGGAGACGGAATCATTGAGCAGGCCGAGTATTGCGGTGTCATCAGCATACTTGATGAGTTGGCAGTTATCAAAGCTAGCCACACAATCGTTTGTATAGAGGATGTAAAGTAGAGGTGAGCTTACACACCCTTGTGGGCATCCGTTTGAAAGAGTTTTTACTGATGATATATTTGAGCCTACTCTGACATGTTGGGGCGATCGATGAGAAAGTTGTTATACCAGTTGATGAGGTAATGGGGAAGGTTTAGAGCATGCAGTTTACTAATTAATATGTTGGTTTTCATGGCATTAAAGGCAGACGAAAAATCGACGTATAGGATTCGGCAGTACTTGGCGGTGAAACATCCAAGTGATTTGATATTGAATGCATCACTGTGAGGAGTGCGTCTTCCACACTAAGATTTTGTTGGTAGGCAAACTGATATGGATCAAGTATGTGTTGGTCATATATAAATTGCAACAGCTCTCTTTTCAGAATCTTTTCCAGACATTTCATAATAATTGATGTTAAAGCAACAGGTCTATAATCATTCAGCTGAGTTGGTGGATTCTTTTTGGGTACTGGAATTATAGTCGATGTTTTCCATATAATTGGGATTTTCTGTTCATCTATTGAACGTTGGAAAATAGGCAAGAAAGGGACAGCTAGTTGGTTGTTACAGTTTGAAATGAGTTCCCCACTAAGTCCATCTGGACCTGGTGCTTTTTTCTTTTTACATAATTTAAGAACATTGATGACCGCCTCTTCTTCGATTTCTGGCGGAGGAGACGTATTTTTTGTTATGATATTAATTTTTGAAAGTACGTTGTCAATGGTGTCGAATCGACAGTAAAACTTATTTAATTCCTCGATATTCATATGTGTGTCATTGTTAAAATCTGTCTTTTTGTTGTTAACGCCACCCATTTCTTTAATCATCCTCCACGCCTGCGATGCATTTGAATTTTTAAGGTTTGTTTCCATTTTATCTTTATATTTACGTTTTTCTTCATAAATTACCCTCTTTAATTGTTTTTCTGCCTCGTGCTGCTTGTTTTTGTCCCCACTCATATGAGCGATTTTCTTCATATTTATAAATAACTTAACTCGTTTGTTGACCCAAGGTTTGTTGTTGTTAAATATTTTAATCCTTTTAGTGTCCACGCACAAATCACAACAGAAATGAATATAAGACGTGACAATATCAACCCACTCGTCCAGTGACATGTTATCAGACATGAGTTCATCCCATATTGTGCAGTCAAAACAACCTTGGAGTTTGTTTATATTTTCTGTTGACCAAAGACGAGTTTCTTTCACAATCGCTTTATGTTGTCTTAATTTAGTTTTGTAGGTTGGAATCAACAACACACTATTGTGATCTGAATTTCCTATTTTTACTTTTTTGAACGCTTCTGTATGAATTTTTAATATTTGTATAGCACAGATCCAGGGTTTTATCTCGTCTGGTAGGAACAGAGACGTGTTGATAAAAAGAATTTATAGGAGGGCAGTGATTGAAATCACCAAGAATTATTACGGGGGCATCAGGATGTTTTCTTAAAAAATTAAATGATTCCTCCTCAATTACCCGTAAAGCTGTGTTAGCATTCGCATCAGGAGGGACGTACACAGCAATGACATAAATAAGTGGGAATTCCCGAGGTAAATAGTGGGGTCTAAGAGAGAGGGAAATGAGCTCGATGTCCTTTTCACATAATGAACGTGTAGTTCGACAGCTTTTGCACCAGTTTTTGTTGACATACACACAAATACCACCACCTTTTTGTTTTCCTGTCATTGAGCTATCTCTGTCACGCTGTATTATGAAATTTTCCAATTCTACACTTTTATCTGTATCTAAGTCTGAAAGCCATGACTCTGTAAAACACAGTATGCTTGAGTTTTCATAATCAGGATCAAATTTACACAACGCGCTAATATTGTCCGCTTTGTTTCTGATAGATCGAACGTTTGAAAGTATAATCATAGGTAGTGGTACTTTACCAGTTCTTCGAATTCTTTGCTTGACGCCTCCACGTTTTCCTCTTTTTCTTTTCTTGATTGAAACAATAAAACCTTTTCGATCATTTGTTTTGATTGTTGTTTGTCCAATATCAAGCAATTCGTTTTTTGTGTAGACGACGGTCGCCATATTGTTTTTATTTCGAACACAACAACATTGTTCACTCGTAGTAACTTTTCATGCTCTACACATTATTGAAATAGGTACCACAAATAGAAATATTTAAATATAGTCATACCTGTATTCCAATTACAAATAATAAGTCCATATACAAAAACGATGGCAGATAATAACACAAGAATACAAACTTTTACTGATGAACAACAGAGCAATGAAAAACCAAGCGTCGCCATTGAGCGCCACCGGAAATTTATATAGATAAATAGATAGATGGATAGATAGATAGATAGATAGATAGATAGATAGATAGATAGATAGATAGCTGGACAGATAGATAGACGGACAGAATGATAGATAGATATATAGATAGATAGACAGATAGATATGGATATAGCATGATAAATAGATAGATAGATAGACTGATAGATAGATAGATAGATGGATAGATAGATAGATAGATAGATAGATAGATAGATAGATAGATAGATAGATAGATAGATAGATAGATAGATAGATAGATAGATAGGCAGATAGACAGACAGACAGATGGATAGATAGATGGATAGATAGATATGGTTGAGGAGAATTGGCGTGATTCCGTCTCAACTTAAACAAAATGGACGGTTTTATCATAATATGCTTTGCCTCTCAGAAGGAAAGAACATTAAAATGGAAGTATTGACGTCAAACTATTGTCAGGTACACAACAACTACATCACGGACACCTTCAAATAGGCAACAAGAGACACTGATCACAATGAAGGTTCCCAATGTGACCCATCGCCTCAAAACGGTATATTGTCGCTGTAATATATGGTCTAGTGGTCTGACACTCGCTTTCGGATCGGAAGGTCCTGGGTTCGAGCCTCGCTCAGCGCATAGTTGAGTCCTTGGAGAAGGCTCTTTACTCACATTCTTTCACCGTACTCTGGTGTAAAATGAGTAACTGGCCGTTAACAGCTTTATCTCTGTCCGAAAAAAAATTGTAATTTCGCATAATATGCGTCCTGTCCCGTCCTACATGTTAAATGTTGCTGTTGGCCAGGGACCCTATGTAAAGCGCTTTTAGCACGTTTGGTGGATATTGCGCTATAACAAAGCTCAATTTTTTTAAAACAAGGTTCAAAATCTGGATTTTAAATTTCTAAATGTCGGGAATGTGAAAATTTATTTAGCTTGTGTCAGTTCAAAAAATGATTTCCATTCTCCTCAACAGATATCATTATTATACCATTGCATATAAGTTTCATATTCTTATTATAAACTCAATTTGAAGCTTCTATGTCAGCCAGCCAGACATAATACTGTTTTGGGGCGATGGTTCGCAAATACAACAAGATTCCGCCACAGCAACACACCAACCAGTGGCTGAGAATTGAAGGGCCCGTCACCGACAAGCAATCAATCATTGTCATCGTCCGCTGGGGCCGTAGCAGGAAAAGTGTCATGGGCTAACGGTCACAAGGTTGAGTCCCCAAGGCCTACCAATATCCAGGCAAAGAAACGCAATACGAAAATTAGATTGACCGCGGGGAACTTTTCTCCCTCGCTTGCTCTCTTTCTTTGACTCTGCTCAGTGTCTGTGGGCCCCCTTGTTTGTGTGTGTGTAGGTTTCTGTTTTCGAATGCGTGTGTGTATATTATTATATTGTGGGAATTGTGTCTCTTTTTCTTTTGTATTTTGAATGTGATAAATCAAATTCCTTTATGAATTCTACTGGCATGCTATACATACTTCATATTTATTTTACCATTTTTTCTTCGTGGTATTTCGTCTTTGCTGCAGTACTGAAAGACCTTCACTATCACTTATTATCCTTTAGGCCTTTATACAATTTCAATCTATGTACTGTATTTATAGTTTTTGACTGTCGATTGGATAAAACATTGAAGTAATATCCCCCGGAAGAGGTGGATTTGAATCTCGCTTTCGGATTTTTTACTTACAACCCCCCCCCCCCCCCCCTTTCTCATATGAACCAGAAATGTGTCAATGCCCACTTGGCGGGGCGCAAAAAAAAAAAAAAATAGCAATAACAAAAACATAACAAGAAAACAAAACCAAAAACAAAACAAAACAAACTAGAAAGGCACCAAGGAGTCGTTAACTAGGAATGGTTCAGTTTCGTAAGAGTGTAAAATTAAAGGACCGAAACACTAGTTCCAGGGTGGGTGGGTAAAACTTTCTGTTTAAGCTCTAACAGAATTTCTTGTCACGTTGCTCTTTCTCTCGAAATACATCCAAAGACAAATAATTTCTGGTAGGATGAAAACTGCCCATTTCATTTCTATTGATTACTATCGTTATGATTTGTTTTTAATATGATTCAATCAATATAGAAGGTCTGATAGAAATATATCACAATTGTTATTACTATTATTATTATTATTATTATATTATTATTATTATTATTATTATTATTATTATTATTATTGTTATTGTTGTTGTTATCATCATCATTATTATCATTATTTTCATCATCTTATTTTTTTTTAGATTCTTTATAAGTACTATATTTTGCTATTCTAGTCTAATAACAAATGTAGGTTTAAAAGTTGTACCATTGTCAGTGCATCCAAAAATAAAAAGGAAGAAAAGTGTCATTCTTCATGTTCTTTCAAATTCTATCAAATTTTTCTTGCACCCCCCCCCCCCCCCCCACCCCCACGCCCACAAAAAAAAAAGAAGGGATTGGAGGGGAGAGGCCGTTATTCTTCGTCAACTTATTTAGTTCTCTCTTTTTCTTTCTCTCTCTCTCTCTCTCTCTCTCTCTCTCTCTCTCCCTCTCTCCCTGCTTTCTACGTGGCTATCTTATCTTATCTATTTTTATGATATCTCTTTACCTCTCTCTATCCCTCTCTCTCTCTCTCTGTTTCCTATCTCTCCCCCCCCCCTCTCTCTCTCATCTATCTCTTTCCCCCTCTCCATCTCCTCTCTCTCTCTCTCTCTCTCTCTCTCTCTCTCTCTCTCTCTCTCTCTCTCTTCCCCTCTCCCTCTTCTCCTTTTCTCAGGCCAACAGCAATAGTGACACAAAGGCCCCATTTCTTATTATTTGTTGAAAAAGTCACACTGATTTGACGACGAGAAATTTCCCAGTAGTGCTGGACGCCAACACCTTTGGATTTTTGGGTCAATTGCTCCAATCAAGACTGCTAACTAAAGATCTAAAAATAGCTCTTCTTGAAAAGATGAAAAAAATAACAGCAACCTAGAAAGTGAAAAAAAAAAAAAGATTTTAAAAAATAATATCAATACAACACAAAAGGACAACATTATTTAAATTTTAAAAAAAACAACAACAAAAAAACAAAAACAAAAACAAAAACAAAAACAAAACAAAACAAAATACAAACAAAAAAACAAAAAGCAAAACAAAACAAAAGCTAACCAACCAAATAAGCAAACAAACATACAAACAAAACCATTGGTGCAAGACTCGAAGTAAAACCATTCATTTTACGGTGAGTATGCAACTCTTTAGTGAGCAATAAAACTAAAAATTATATAAACTGCTGAAATCATAATCATTATCATCGTCATCGTCATCATCATCATCATCATCATCATCATCATCATCATCATCATCATCATCATCATCATCATCATCATCATCACCATCATCATCATCATCATCATCATCATCATCATCATCATCATCATCATCATCATCATCATCATCATCATTAATGTCCTAGTGCTTCGATGACTCATGATTGTTACACAATATCATTTTAAAAATACAGAGAAGTAAAGTAAGAAAAAATATACAAATAAAACGGAGCGATATGCAAAAGAGATAACACAAATCTTCTTCAGCAAAAGCTGTGGCTTGAATATATGCATTAAGTCCGAAACGTTCCGAGGTAAGTATTGTGTTCTGTTTATTATTATTATTATTATTATTATTATTATTATTATTATTATTATTATTATTATTATTATTATTATTATTATTATTATTATTATTATTATTATTATTATTATTATTATTATTATTATTATTATTATTATTATTATTATTATTATTATTATTATTATTATCATCATCATCATTATTTTTATTATTACTATTATTATTATTATTATTATTATTATTATCATTATTATTATTATTATTATTATTATCATCATCATTATTATTATTATTCTTATTATTATTATTATTATTATTATTATTATTATTATTATTATTATTATTATTATTATTATTATTATCATTTGTTCAAGGTTTATATTTTAGTTTAGTTTTCTTATTAAGCCCACATCTTCTAGCAGATTAGTTTTGTATGTATTCTTTAATTAAATCGATTTAAATCTTCGCCTTACGCTGATATCAGGATAGGCAAAGACGCATCGAAGTCTGAGATTGACTGAAAACTACACCATGTGACAGTTTGACAGTGAGGTCATTTATTACAGTAAGTACGTACTGGTCAATTCTAACCGACCGAGGTCAGCAGCAGCTGTCTAGGAAATCATGACTAATATGTTACACATCTAATATTAATTCGTATTCATGCTGCGCAGGTAGGTGGGAATGAATGAATTATTGTGAAGGCGATTCGATTCATTTAAGTGTCACATGACAAGCGGAGTGTCGACGTTGTCCACTTTGTTTCCATCTCATCCCTAGGTTGACATTTTTCTTCTTTGAAAAAAAAATATCATTATGAAAGACACAATGGCTCAGTCAGTAAACGTCATACTGATTCACGAAAGAATAAGGCGCGATTCTTCTATGTAGGCCTACTACTACTATTACTACTACTACTACTACTACTACTACTACTACTACTACTACTACTACTACTACTACTACTACTACTACTACTACTACTACTACTACTACTACTACTAACTACTACTACTACTACTACTACTACTACTACTACTACTACTACTACTACTACTACTACTACTACTTCTACTACTACTACTACTACTACTACTACTACTACTACTACTACTAAGTACTACTACTACTATTACTACAATACTACTGCCGCTAAATCTTCAAAAGTATGTCTTTTGACAAATTAAGTTTGTTGTGATTGAGTTCGGCATAATTTATCCATCTACGGTCCCCGGTCCCAATATACCATAAAATACATACATAAATAAATTAAAAAACAAACAAAAAAAACAATAAATAAATAAATAAATAAATAAATAAACTGAGTTTTTTATAGCTCAAAATGTTGTGCTCAAAACGTAAGGCAAGAAGTTCCAACCTTACAGCAACTGCAACACTTAATTAACATGTTGGACGAGATATGATGCCTGGAAGATGATATTGCAATTTTTATTTGGCAAAGACAACTCTGTTACCGGCTAGGTACTCATTTTACACTTGAATGCAGTGAGAGAATGTGAGTATAGAGCCTTTTCCAATAACTCAACTTTGCGTCGCCAAAGCGGGACTCGAACCGTAGATCTACAAGTCCGAAAGCGAGTGTTATATCACAAGACCACAACGCAGCCACATCAGATTGATGGCATCCATCCATTTCAGGTGACTACTTTTCCTCCCACACAAATTGTCTTCAACAGTCATGACGTCACTTCGATCGTAATGACGCATAGTAACTTAGTAACTGCCTCTAAACTATAGGAACAATGGCGGACGCCCTTATGAAATATTTCTCCGGCGAGCATAAAAGTGTATCCAGAGGAGAAAAACAATATAAAGATGATCATGTTTTGACTTTTATACATTCTGATCACATGACATATGAAAAGTTCTAGCCAGCAAGAAAAATAAGAAGTACCAATTTTCTTTGTTGAGAACCAGGCTGCTCGCCGTTGCTGGGCGACGTGACATCAGTCAGATTTGTGTTTTCAACATAACATTTTCGAACTAGCTGTTGAATACTGAACAGACCTTTGCGTAAGGCTATGACTCACATGTCATGTTGTCAACTGTCAAAAGACATATCGAAAGGTATCCGCTTCCTTAATGTGTTGTTTAAAAAAAATTACTGTTGGCCATGCGAAATGACATTAAAGAATCTACAAATTTCATCATTGTTATCATGTGCCCCCCCCCCCCCCCCCCCCCCCGCCTGTCCCTAAGAGTATTATCGTGAATTTAAAGGAAAACTGAAAACTGCGCTGGAATCTGGACAAAACAGAAATGTTTGTGGTTTTTAATGTCTACACGTTTGTTTGCCGAGATCTCTGTAGTAAGTGAGTGACAGAATGGGTGCGGATAGCAATAACAACAATTTGGTATAAACATTCAGCATTATAATAATATGCTAGGTGTGCCGATAACTCAGTTGGTAGAGCGCTCGCTTCACAAGCAATGGGACATATATCAATGACCACCTGTGCAATCTTGATTTTTTTTTTCTGACCTCCCCCCTCCCCCCAGCCCCGCACGTTTGGATCACTGCTGGGTCTGTTTTAGCCTGGCAAAATGGAGTCATTGGAAAAGGCTCTTCACTCACATTCTCTCACCGTGTTCAGGTGTAAATTGAGTACCCGCCTGGTCAGTAACAGCGGTGGCTCCGTCGAAATAGAAAATTGTAATAGCACCTTACGGGTATCATGTATCGTCGACATGTTTTGTGTTGATGTTGGCTTGGGACCCATTGCAAAGCTCTTTGATCACATTAAATTGGTATTGCGCTATTTCAAAGCACACTTCTTATTTTATGGGTTATGAACAAATATAATGGAGGTCATCACAAATGATAGACACGTCACTTGTCAGTCGTGAATCGTCTTTCTTAGGGCTAACCACAGACTAGAGACTGACTCCTACGAACCGACACTGCCGTCCTCTGCCGTTTTCCGGATAAAGACGTCGGGCACGGACAAAATACTAAGAATAAAGAGAAGAGCCGCTAGACTGCCGTTTTGGTTTTTTGTTTTTTGTCGAGCTTGGTATGGGTAGGTCTAGCTGCTCTTCTCTTTATTCTTAGTATTTTGTCCTTGCCCGACGTCTTTATCCGGAAGACGGCAGAGGACGGCAGTGCCGGGTAGTCGGAGCCAGTCTCCTGTGTGGGTTAGCCCTTTCACCTCCTTCTTGTTTACGTTCCACGCTCCACAACTACGTCGATATTTGTGGTTATGTTTTCCATAGAAATCCTACCCATAAAAAACCCACCCTTTGGACAAACCGCTATGTTTATTTAATTTATCAATTTACAAAAGAATAACCGGTCAAGCCAAAGGGTCATTTGAGTACCAAAGAAATAATAATAATAAAAAAACAAAAAACAAAACAAAACATAAGCTGTCCTGTATTGTGATAAAGTCCGGTTTTTGTTTTTTTTTTTCAGTTCCAGAGCAAAAAAAAAATATTTAAAAAATAGAACATGGCATACCATCCATTCAAAGGTTCCGGTAGCTCAATTGGTAGAGCACGTGCTTCGCAAGCAAATGGATCGGAATCGAACCCAGGTGCAGATGTGGGTTTGTTTCTGATCCCCTGTCCACCCATCAGTGATTGGGTAGCTGGTGCTGTTGAATCTGGCTGGAGGTACTTTGCAATAATATATTTATATCCTATCCATGGGGTAGCTGCTGTCCATTAAACGCTACAGAAACCGGGATTAACTTTGGTTTCAAGGACCTCGTGGATTTGAAGGACTACTATTATGTTATTCCCTCAGCTGATGTGGATGTCACTCGCAGTTACTCGAAAACTATAGCAGAATGAATATCCACTAAACGTACTCAAAGCACCTTACAAGGGGTCCCTAGCCAACAGCAACATTTGACATGTACATTTTTTTTCGACAGAGACAACGCTGTTAACGTCCAGGTATTCATTTTACACATGGGTACGGTGAAAATGTGAGTTTATACGGTGAAGAATGTGAGTAAAGAGCCTTTTCCAAGGACTCAGCTATGCACCGCTCAGAGCCGGACTCGAACCCAGGACCTTCGGACCCGAAGGCAAATGTCATACCACTAGACCATATAGCCACACATATGGATCAAATAACATGAAACACCGACATTGTATACTGAGCGAATCTTGGATTAATTGAATTAATATTTTAAGTGAGGGAAAGTGAACATAAAATGAGGTTTAGTACGGAATAGTCACTTTGTACCATCCAACTCTAGCACCGGTTTTGTGTCATTTGGTGTGAATGGCGGCTTTATGGTCGAGTGGTATGCCACTCGCGATGGACCGATAATTACTTGGTTCGAGTCCCATTTTTGACGGCGAAAAGTTGAATGCTCTTTGCCCACAAACTGTCACTGCACGTAGGTGTAAAATGAGTATCTGGCCGGTAACAGCGTTGTCTGTCGAAAAAGAAATGTCCGATAGCTTCATATGTGTCAATGGAGATAAAGATAAAGGGAGTAAATCTGACTCATGAATGAACAACACAAAACAAACGTCGTTTGTTTTGTTTTGTGTTGTTCATTTATGAGTCACATTTACTCCCTTTATCTTTATCTCCATTTTATTGACTTATTTAGGCACCTCTAGTTATTAGTTCACATGTGTCACGTCTCGTCGTCATGTTAAATGTTGATGTTGGCTTGGCAACCCTTGTAAATCGCTTTGAGCACGTTTAGTTTATATATATATATATATATATATATATATATATATATATATATATATATATATATATACATATTTCATTATTAATTATTATTGATGGATGACCTGTAGTTCTGACAGTGTTCAACCCTAAATGAGCACCATGACCACGGATCTACCCTCCACCAAAGAAGATCAAACAACTGATGAGAGTCATAGTGTCGAAACGGCAGTATTGGACGAAATGTGAGTTGATTTTTACTCATTATAATATGTATATATATATATATATATATATATATATATATATATATATATATATATATATATATATATAATCTTCATCCAGACCAACCACCATAATGTAATTTAGTTCATTTTGGAATAAATCGATTAAAACCCGGCAGCCCGTAATATTTGAAAAGAATATGGATGAGTTCATATTATTAATAGTTTGAGATCAAATGCGCCAGATTATAAGGAAATAGAACAGGACGCAGACAACGGTATTGTGATGCGGAAAACCCCAAGGCCAACCGAGGAGGAGAAGAATAGAAAGAGGGAAATAACTATAAACGGAAAGGGATTAAATTGTATCAGTTAAACTCCCTGAGATCAATTAATCAATAGGATAAACTGAATGATAATCGCCCGTAGGTTGCTCCGTCCATTAGACGAGATAGAAGGTTTGTATTGGTATAAAATACTAGGATGGTACACTTGATGGATTTTCCTTGGGTTTTATTTTTTCTGGATTTTTTTTTAATTGGGACATTTAAAGATGAAATAGGAGACATGTTGCTGAGCTTGATGGAGCGTGTGTGGTTAAGAACGATTGGATGGATGGATGGACGTTGGTATGTTGAGAGGAAGTTGGGGTTATGGTGGATAATGATGATGATGATGATGACGATGATGATGATGATGATGATGATGATGATGATGAGTATGATGATGATGATGATGTTGATGTTCATGATGATGATGACGATGATGCTTAGGTGGAGAAGGATAATGATGAGAACTTGGAGGAGGATAATGATGAGAAGGAGGAGGAGGATGAGGAGGGAGAGGAGGGGGTGAGAAGAAGAAAAAGAAGACGAAGAAGAAGAAGAAGAAGAAGAAGAAGAAGAAGAAGAAGAAGAAGAAGAAGAAGAAGAAGAAGAAGAAGAAGAAGAAGAAGTAAAACAACAACAACAACAACAACAACAACAACAACAACAACAACAACAACAACAACAACAACCACAACAATTAAAACAAGACTTGAAAGGAAATAGTTGAGATTGGGCTGAGGAGTAGGAGATTGCCGAACCCGGAAACTAAAAAAGATATAAAGATAAGTAAGGATAAATATATAGGCATATTAATAGAGAAAGATATATGATGCCCACACACACACGCGCGCGCGCTCACACGCGCGATCGCGGGGGGGGGGGGGGGCGCACGCAGAGAGACAAAAATGGGGGAGATGTTTACGAAAGCGGTTAGGGAGAAAGATTGAAATGAACTGGAGCGTGTCCTTTGTTGTCTCTTCAATATTATTATGTCCAAGGAGACACTAACAGATTTCCAATAAATAAGAATGGAATGAGTTTTTCGGCTTTGAAAAGTCCAAAGGCTTACAGATCTTTCCATAGTTACTATGACAACAGAAAAAGTAACAATCGTGATGGTTGAGAGCAGCTGGATAACATTGAAGAAATGAAAGAAAGAAGGAGCAAATATAAATTGAAAATCATTTTTGAAGGTATACGAGGACAATCTAGCCCATCCCAATCAAAGACCACAAAATAGATAAATAAATATATAGATAAGTAAATGAATATATATATATATATATATATATATATATATATATATATATATATATATATAATATTAGTAAAAAGCCCGCAATTTCGCGGGGAAAGAACTATTTTCATTCGATACTGTACTCACCATCATTTAATGAGGGCAGATTGGTAAACAACGTTGTCTGTGTAATTTCGTATATCTTCGGTTGATTTTTCTGTGTGGCCCAATAATATATTTAATAATATATTCCCTCAACTAACCCCAAGAAAAAATTAAACCTAGTACCTTTAATTAACCTCAATAGGAAAAACAAACACCCTAGCACTTTAATAATACTTATGACTAACCCTAATAGGAAAAAAAATCATCCGATCTCGAGCTAACCCTAATAGAAAAAATCATGACAAATTGAATAAATAAACGCCTGACAAAAGATCAAAGGTGAAAATACAAATCTAAAGAATACTGGGATGTAGGAGCTTTCGGAATGTCTCCCCTTTACTTAACTTATGGAAAAACAAACTTCCTAGCCCCTTTAATAAGACTTATGACTAACCTCTCGAGCTAACCCTAATAGAAAAAAAACAACTCTCGGACTGCTTTGCACTACCTTTCAATATTTAACAAATCAAAATGGCGGCTGAAAATCAAAACAATGGTCAAATTAAGAAATTTTAAACTTTCACAAATCTATTAAGGTTTGTTCAAGAGTTTTTAAAATACTTCTAGATATAATGACAAATTGAATAAATAAATGCCTGACAAAATATCAACGGTGAAAATACAAATTTAAAGAATACTGGGGATGTAGGAGCTTTCGGAATGTCTCCCCTTTACTTAACTTATGGAAAAACAAACATCCTAGCACCTTTACTAAGACTTATGACTAACCTTAATAGAAAAAGAAATATCCTCGATCTCGAGCTAACCCTAATAGTAAAAAAAGAATCAAAATGGCGACTGAAATACCTTCATGTGATCAAGTGAATAATATCACTATGAATGCCACGATTTGCTGAAAAATGCCAACAACCACACACACATGTATACACCACACACAACACACACACACACACACACACAAACACACACACACACACATAAACATACACGCAATTAGAACATACATAACAACACTGATCACCGCTAAATCAACAACACAACGGAAGTAATAATAATACTTGATGTCATAAATAGATGACGCAAATTGACAACTTTTTACAGTGTCAAAATTAGTTTATTTTGGGAGTCAAGTGTAGTCGTTGGTACATATTTTATGATATCTGTTTGACTCAACGAACTTTCAAACTGACTCTAAATTATAAAAGGAAATCAAGTTATCTGTTTATCTATCTGTAAAAAATACATTTCTAATTTTCAAATCTTTCAGTAGAGTTGTGCGCCGTATCAATTTTTTTATTGACTCAAATAAGCACAATGTTCTCCACAATGCTATATTTTTTAAAGAAAGGATATATATATATGATAAAGTAAATAAATAAATAAAACCCCGAGAAAGGGGCCCTGCTATTAATTATCCCATTCCCAAATGAATGCATAAATTCAGTACTTTTTTGTTGTTGTTTTTTTTTTCAAGTAAAATAAGCTTATGGGATTCTTCCCGCCACGACAACTGAGAAATTCTGACAGTTATGATAAATCTACATTCTTAATTCGAAAATATTTCTGTCACAGTACAACACTATTCTGGTACAGGGCCATTATCTAACACCATCCCACACCACTTAAATGCTGTGTTTATCTTCAGTTGTGAAGCTGCAACATTATGGATTGGATTGGATTGGAATTCAAGATTACCGATGCAAAAATTTAATGAGATTTAAAATCCTGGTTATATGTTAACATTTTTTTTTTGCTGTTTGGGGGGGGGGGTACCTCAAAGATTTTCACCTCGGAATTTTCAAACTGACTAAATTGGGAATATTGGAGGAGAAGCCTTCACTAAAATGTGTGCCTCTCCAATCTTACCTGGAGTGAGGCAAAGGTCTGTGCCAAGGACAGAAGAAGATGGAAGAGTGCTGTTGAGACCCTATGCTCCACCAGGAGCCAAGAGGCATAAGTTAGTAGTACGTAGGTGTAAGATAAAAATCTGATAAAGTGTGTATAAAACCATGCGAGTCAGGTCAGAAAGAAACAGAATACTGTATATATATATATTAGAAAAAGTCATCACGAAAATTCAGCCTGCCTGGACTGAGGATCGAGTTTCAGACCTCCTGATTACCGAACTTCAACAAAGGTTGCTGAAAAAGCTCATGGCATCGCCGTCAAGAAGCAGTGAAATAGAATTCAATTGACCCTCGGATCAAATTACTTTACAACCTGTGAAATCTTTACTGTAGGTTCTTTTTCTTTGTGAATCTTTACAATCAGAAATGTTATTTTTTTCTATTTTCTTGTATTTATCGGCGGCTAAGCTCTGTTTCAAACATTGATGGTGTGATTCAATTTCACGCTCAGTTAGTCTTCACACCATTGCCGTACTCTGAAAAATACACAAAACAAAACAACACATTTCTCATATTTTGTCCAGAAAACTCGTCCTTCAAATAAATAACGAGCAATTAAAATAACCCTTGTCTTGTCAAAACTCTCAAACATGGGATTTAATTAAAGTCCCAGGTTTGAGTTTGAGAGGTTTGACAAGACAATGATTATTTTAATCGATCTTTTGGAAAACGAGTTTTCTAGCCAATTTTTTTTTTAGAAATGTGATTTTTCAGAGTACGGGAGACCATAGATTTCAATGTGTACATTGTTCGCTTATATTCACAACTTGCTCTCCTAGATCGCGTTTTACTACAAACATATTTATAGAAGTTCCCAATCACATTCAATGCTAAGTACACTTTTATTCCAACGGCACCTCATAATTGGCATAGAGCTGTAAAAGGCCCCCGCATTGTGATTCTAATGGCGTTCGCGGAATGGTTTTTACACATAATTGTCACGCGTAACGGTTCAAATCCGTTTGCTGTGCTGGCAGTGTTAGGCTTTGAGGTGAGAGTGGTTTGACATTCATGCTGCCTTGACAGTTTTATAGTTAGAAAATTATAACCAAGAAATCTGGGTTGTGTGAGATTCGAAACATAAATGAACGAAGAGTTTATAGCGTGGCTCAGCGGTACCGTCTTTGCTTCGTACCCGAAAGGTACCGAGTTCGATCACCCGCCGTGCTGTGTGACCTTGACAAGTCACCTCGCCCTAGCTCAGTTTGCGGCGCTGCACTGCGGCTGACGCCTGGGTTATTCCAGTCTTCCCTTGGAAAAGACCCTAAAGACAAATTTCCCCATGGAGATGAATAAAGGGAATTTTATTTTTTGTTTATTTTATATGCGAGTTTTAAGCCATCTATACTATAGCTAATCGAAAGAAGGGAGCGAATGTCAGAGAAGATAAATTGATTACGTACATGCCAATTTTTAAAGATGTTTTTTGTTTGTTCTTGTATTTGTTTCTTTTCTGCTTAGTCTGGCACTATTTCATACACACTTTTTCAGATCTTTATCTTACACCAGTGCCTGCTCCCTAATTTGTCATTTTGGCTCCTACTAAACTCGATGTGGAGAGAAATAACCACGCCCTTTGTTCTTTAATTCCCAATGATTTGGAATGTTCGAACCAAAATTTCTCAGCAAACAATGACAGTCATGGGTATGTGTTTAAGTAAGATATTCACCAAGTTTACCCACCAGAAAAATCGAACCAGCACAGAAAACTATGTGTAACCTTAAACATTTATAGTCTGATTGAAATAATCTTATGAGAACTTACCACTCAGCTAGTGTTCAGAACAAATATAACAAACCGTAGTGTTGAGTAAACAGCCTATGTTGTCCGAGTGGGTTTGAGGGTGTGTCACGAATCCTATGTTTTGATTGGTCAAAAATATACTGGTTAATTTAGATCTCTGTAATGGACTAGAGCAGCAGTCCTAACACCTTTTCTCCTGTCTGTTCCAAAAGATAGGCCTAATTGTTACTTGCGTTCCAATTGTAAGCGTATTGCAATAGGCTTCAACATTCGTGACGTCACTTCCCTCGTAATGACTTAGTAACTGGTTCTAAACTATCTGAACAATGGCGGACGCCCTTATGAAATACTTCTCCGACGAGCACAAAAGTGTATCCATAGGAGAAAAACATTATAAATCTGATCATCTTTTGACTTTTAATAATTCTGATCACATGACATGTGAATAAGTTCTAGCCAGCATGAAGAATAAAAAGTACCGATATTCTTGGTTTAGAAACAAGCTGCTCGTTTTGGGTGGACGTGACATCAGACTATTGAATCCAATTATCTATCGGGTGCTAGTGGACGAATTAGGATATGTTCAAGCACGAATGTCAAAGTTTTACTTCATACTATTATTATAGACTTGAGCAGTGAACTTCATACAGTGATAGGGGTCCTTCCTATTCATATATTTTTTAAATTCATCAATAGACTCCTAAGCATTCCGTGAAGGAATATAGATAATCCATCAAACAAGATGTTGTCCAAAGTTATCAAAAGGATGGTTAATAATCTTGCCCTAGGTAAAAAAAAAACCCCAAAGAAATTGCCTGAAGCGGGGTTCGAATCCGGGACACTCCAGGTCACAGTTGAATACCCTAAACACTCGGCCATTTCGCCCTAGCAATATTAACCCGGTTGCTATAGCACTCGACTAACAATCAAGAGGGACCAAAGAATTTCGATTCCGATTGAGTCGATTTTTTTCTTCCCGATCTCTCTACTATGCATTAATTGGATTACTCGTTCTATTGAATCTGGCGGAAAGCACTTAGCGATAGACTAGCGTCCTCTCCTAAGGGTAGCAAGCACTTGTTACTCTCCATTTATAGCTTCAAAAAAACAGGGCTAAATTCTGATCCCATGGGCCTTATGGCACAGAAAGATTTACATTTTTATCCCCCCCCCCCCCGGCCCCCTTCCCCCAACGTCCTCTACCGATGCGATTATAAATGAATCAGAACCAAGGTCCTCAGAACGCATTCTAGCCAAGGCTAACACACCCTGATTCCAGCCTATTATATGCCTGTTGTCCAGGTTCACTTCATCACAACTGGCTGCCTCGGCAAAAGCATTTTTTAGATGATAAACGACCATAATATTTCAATGATTAAACCGACGTACACCTGTCTTTATTCGATCTTTACTCCTTTATCACCACGGCTTTCACAGCATTAGCATTTCATTCTCTCGCCGTCTTTTTCTTCTCCTTTGTTAAAATATAATTCCTTAGACTTAACTGACACCGAGCCATGTCCGAGAAGAAAGGAAAATTATTAGAAGACTGAGCCATCTGTCGCGTTCAGTCGTATCAATAATATATAATAGCAATCGGGCTGGTGTTGAAATAGCCCTTACTTTATTTCCTGGCTACTCGACGCCACTGTTTGCATTCTTGGATGACGGCTTTCATTACAGCTTTACCTCACAATCTAACACAAGTCTTTCAAAGGACACTTTCATCGGCTTTTCATCATAGACGGGCGGCATTACCAGTTTCTTGGTGTGTTCTGTTCTATTCCTGGAACAGTTTATATTGTGTGTTAAATTGATTTTTGTGGGTAATAGCTATAGGTGGTGAAATAAGATTTATTTGAACTGTGAAATGGTTCCAGGGGAGAATCTATTGTTCGGGGAGTTGGGAGAGAAAACAATACTCTACCTACAACGTAAGGTGGGGATTGG
>NC_088363.1:61982233-61994733 GCF_034508935.2 Berghia stephanieae | reverse complement strand
AGTTCTCTCTTCAAATGGTACAGTTTACAAACAAGTTTTTGTGTTTGGGGGTCCCGATAGCTCAGTTGGTAGAGCACTCACTTCACACGCAAAGGGACCGAGATCGATCCCGGGTGAAGTCGAGATTTTTTCAATGCATTCGATTTTTGTCTGTTCGCCTCTAAATCTAGATTAATATGATTTCTGACTTGTCAAAATGTTTCAAAATTAAGATTTCAAAAATATTTTCACATTTGTAAGTTGAGCGTCATTTTAATCGGTCGGTATTTGAAATTACAAATTAGGGAGTAGGCACTGGTGTCAAGTAAAAATTTAAAAAATGTTTATGAAACAGTGCCAGACAAAGCAAAAAGAAAAATATAAGAAAAAAATCATCCCAAAAAATCATAAAGAGTTAACCCTCTCCTTTCCCAGCTATTTTCAGAATTTTCCCCAAAACTTCACACCCACCCATCACAAAAACAGGCACATCTTACTTAAACAGAAAAGCAACAAGCACATTTCTATACCTAATATTGTTCGCCAATGTGGACTCTATTTCGGAATGTAAAGTTTTTATAGCTATAGCAAAAAGAAAAGAAATCTGGATGAGAAAAGTAACGGTTGCATCGTAACAAATATGACGATTTTCCAATAGGTGATAAGGAGAGGGTTAAACAAAAATAATAAATTTAATAAATGAAAAAATACCCGAGAAGAAATCAGTCTGCCTATGCTGAAAGCGGAGGTAGGCCGATTTTTTAAAAAAAATTAAAATAGATTTCTTTCTGTTTTCTTTGTCACTGTTTCATACAGACGTGGTCTAATTTTCAGGTCCGATAACTTTTGTAGTCTCATTGTTGTAATGAAAATACTCTCGAACCACACAAGATATTGTCTATTACAACAATGTTAAAGTAAGCCCAGAATTGCGTTCGGTTATCACACCTGTTAATGCATCGTTTCATTCACATCAAATGTGAAATAACTCCTAACCTTTTCCAACAATTTGATTTGTCAATTCAATATTGCCCTGCTGTTCTACGTCACCAGAGTCTTGTGGCTGGTTCGTGTTCCGTTTACTTATTTTCCTTTCTTTGTCACAAGTTTCAATTGATTTATATTAGTGGTAACATGATTTGTAGGTTGAGATTTATGTGTTGTTAATAGGTTAAAAAAAAAGAAACAACAAAAACAAAAAAAACAAAAACAAAAAGGAAAAAAAGAAACAAAGAAACCACAAAAAAAAAAAAGAAACAAAAAGAAACAAAAGACAAAAAAGCGAAAAAAACAACAACATAAAATTAAAAAAATAAAATAAACTGTAATCGCTCTGTAATATATATATATATATATATATATATATATATATATATATATATATATATATATATATATATATATATATATATATATGCATATTTTGGTACCCAAGTTACGTTTTGTAAATGCGCACAAAATAATATACGTATATTTGAGTCTACTAATATTAATTTCACATAAGACGTTGCTACACAAAAGTTGCCATACCAAATGTTCACTCTCAGGGAGCGTGCTTTCAAATGTGATAACCCGTAATTCGACCAAAGCTTAAACCTTTGCACAAACAGGGTTGCCAGTTTGGCATTTTAAATGCCAGATTCCAAAAATCTGGCATTTTTGAAAACCGTTTGGCATTAGAAAAATCATTTGGCATTTGGCATTTTCATTTGGCATTTTCTTTTCTTGTATATTATACTTCAAATGACACCTTTTCTTAATTATTTCATTACCCCAACAGGAAATTTAGTATAATTCAAAAAAAGAAAAGAAAAGAAAACACGCAAGCCACCAGGATATGATAGTAAATTGTCTATCAAAAGTGAGTAGTTTTCTTAGTGGGGGTGGAGTCAACAGACTTTGGCATTTTTTTGAGTGTTTTGGCATTTTTTGAGTCTTCCCCTGGCATTTTGTTGAAAAATAATCTGGCAACCCTGTGCACAAAGTTGTTTGACTGAGATGAGCACATGACACCAGGACTGGGATCAGAATATGTGGGACAGCGTTTTATTTACAGTCGAATCACTTTTTGAAGTTGATTCCAGGGACAAACGTATTTGGATTTCCTGCTTTTCTGCAGCTATGTGGTCTAGTGGTATGACACTCGCTTTCGGATCCGAAGGTCCTGGGTTCGAGCTCCGCTCAGCGCCTAGTTGAGTCCTTGGAAAAGGCTCTTTACTCACATTCTCTCACCGTACTCAGGTGTAAAATGAGTACCTGGCCGTTACAGCGTTGTCTCTGTCCGAAAAATTGTAATATCGCCTAACAAGCGCCATGTCTTGTTCTACATGTTACGTGTTGTTGTTGGTCAGGGACCCTTTGTAAAGCGCTTTGAGCACATTTAGTGGATATTGCGTTATATAAAGCTCTAGTGTTTTTTTTTTAATCGACGTCGAGTTGAAAGCATAATTGAAGCAACACATCGAAGATATGGATCTGGAATGGTGTGTGGAGTGATAATATGTGGGTAGAAAAAACTGAGCTAATGCGTATCAACCAAAGGCTCAACTCAGATCTATACATCAGAGATAATATTTTTTTAAATCGTCGTCCTGTTTATTCGAAATAAGATTAATCAAGTAGTGATATTCCAGCATGATAACTCGTCATCACATATCTAGAGCTCGACAAATATCTGTTTTCCTAATCGATTCAAATGTAAGGGTGAAGACCCAGTGGTCAGCTGTGTCAACTGACATCAATCTCATTGAACATATTATGTAGGATTTTCTGAAAAGAAAACTAAATAAAATGAAAGAAAACAAGACTTCTGTACAAAATCTGATGAACTATTCGTCAGAATAAATACAATTTGGAATGATATATCAGCAGAAACAGCCCATCAGGTAACATCATCAATGAGGCAAAGAGTTCTGGCATTGATCAATTCTAACGGTGGACAAACAAAATACTGAAGTGCGTCGTGTGTGATAATTTCAATTTTGTGCTCAAATTTGCAACATCGATTTTTGATGACTGGTTTTAAATATCTGGGACTTTTCAATGGTTTTTATAAATTCAATATTATATTATACACCAAAAGAAAACTAGTTTTGTCTAGTTTCCAAATGCATATGTCATTGTATTTGTTCCAACAAGTGTTGAACTATTGGCGAAGAAAAACTGTCTAGTTTCTTTTGTAAACGACTATATATATATATATATATATATATATATATATATATATATATATATATATATATATATATATACACTACCATGCACACACACGCACACACACACACACACACACACAGAGAGAGAGAGAGAGAGAGAGAGAGAGAGAGAGAGAGCGAGAGAGAGAGAGAGAGCAGGGGTAGTTTATCTTATAATATATTTGGCAACTTGGATTTTTTGTAACACTAAAACTCCGAAACCACCGGACCAATCATCGCCAAATTTTGCATGGTTTTACAAATGACATGAAGATAGTTTGCGTGTAATTATGATCTTGATTAGACTTCGTGATGATTTTATCGAAAAATTCAATTTTTTTCGTCAAATCCCATCGAAAACACGCGCCATTTTAGCACATGGGTTGTGTATCAAACCTCCGGTCAGCAAGTATGTCGATGAGGTTGGAGTACTTGTATTGAATCGATACCAGTAAGTGGTTCCTCTCATTATTTTGAATACAATTAATTTCTTTAAATTTATATAACCCATTTTCCGGTCTTAAGATTGGGAAAGAATTCTGCGATAAGTGATAGAAATATATAAGATATTAAATGTAAAAAATATATATCTTCATGTCTATATAAAAAGCTTTGTGGAGTTCTATTACGAAGTCGACAAACGTAATGTCTATTAAGATAATAGAAATGGAGTTCACATTTTTCTAATTTTAAGTTGATTGACTTATCATCACATTCATCGATAGGGCACCGTTAATTGGACGGACTACTTTGCTTGTAGTTAATATCAGGTATGGTTTTTCATCTAGAATTTGACAATAAGCTGGCCGTAACACCGCTTTAAAGGAACAACAGCCATTAGTTTCGCCACCAATGTCTTTTCGCTTATCGAGCCGCTCATTTTTTTTTCTTTCGTTTTAATTTTTTTTTTCAAACACTTAACAATATGAGACAGATTATCCCCAAGTGATTTAGGAGTCTATCAGTTATCGAGAGACCTTGTAAAATATGATAAATTACTCTTTTATCTCTTCCCCGTCTTTCATATAGGGTAATGAATAACTCAAACACTGACCAACCCGAGAGGATAAAAAAATCATAAAAATCGCATCGAAAAGCGTAAATCACGACAGATCAACAGTGATAAATCGTTATTCCATAATACATAATAATATCTCAAACCCATAACCCAGTGCCGAGTGTCGACTGGTATTGATTTATTTATTATTACGTCATCAGTTCATGTGTTCCATCCCAGATTTCCCTGCCTTGCCATCACGGAAAAGGACCAATGAACGTCAAGATCTATCGACTATCAATTGTGGATGTCCCAGGGCGGTCTTTTCATCTCATTGCCTCGACAACCTTTGCTAAAAGATCTTAATCCCCTTTAAACAGCCAGGCGGGAGAGGATGGGAATGATCGAAGATGAAAATCTTTTTTTTTTAAACAGGAAAAAAAAAAAAAATCAAAATCCGACGTTGTTGCTTTTGAAGACAGGCGGGTGAATGGCCTACGAGGAAGAGGAAAATAAAAAGAGGCAAGTACTATGGAATAGGTTTTGTCACCCCCCCCCCCCCTCATTTATATTATTTTTTTAGGCTTAGAAGTGAGCAAAGTTTGCCTTTTATCGAATGTACTTGAAGAACTCATTATGTAAAAATCCATTTTTTTTCAAAGTTCTTAATCATGATCAAGAGGAGATTATATCAGTGATTTTAAGAATTGCTCATTTAATGTTGTCAAAAAACAAATGAAAAAAAAAGCAGAATGTTTTCAGTCTCAGGGCACTTTTTCCTTCTACTTTTTGATGTTTGTTTGTTTTTGTTTCATTTTTAAACAAAATAAATACACAAATACATTGTTAGGAATAAAGTAAACCGCTTTATATTATGACGTCCTGGCACAAAATAATCTTTATTCTATTTTAGAAGAAAATAATAGAAGACGAAGAAAAAATAAGAACAAAAACAAACAAACAAACATAACAACAACCCCCCCCCCAAAAAAAAAACAACAAAAAAACAAAAACAAACAAAAACAAAACAAAACGACGACAAAACAAAAAATAACAACACCAAATAAGAACAAACAAAAAAAAAAACAAACAAAAAAAACCAAAAAACAAACAAACAAACAAAAACAACCGAATACTGGACCCTTGGAAAGCTGAAACCCTAAATAGTACAGACTTCTCTGTCTCTTTAATGCTGCGCTTGACCATCATTTACATGACTAAAAAATGGACAAAATTTACGATTATCAAATTATAATACATCCATTCAATTTGCGGTTCCTATTCGTGTCAATTCATATGTATCTAGTTCCCCAAGAAGCTTAGACTATTGAATTCTAAGTCGATACTGCCCTTACTTCATCGAAAACGTTGTACTCTTGCTATTCTTTATGGTGCTGGTTCCCCAGTTAGCTCAGAGTCAATTTACAAACCAGGGAAAACTTATGTAGATCATCCATAGCTTTTTAAATTTTGTTTTGTCTTTTTGTTTATTTTTGCATCAAACTTCTTTCTGCCTCAACCTCCATTCTCTCTCTCTCTCTCTCTCTCTCTCTCTCTCTCTCTCTCTCTCTCTCTCTCTCTCTCTCTATATATATATATATATATATATATATATATATATATATATATATATATATACATATATATATATATATATATATATATATATATATATATATATATAATAATTGATGTTGGTATTATGTAATAATCTATTATACAAGTCATAAATAGATTTATAGATCGACACACAAACACACACACACACATATATATATCGTATCGTTTAAAGAGCTCATTGGTTCTAAAAACCTTTAAATGCTGTGTATGTGTGTGTGTATGTGTGTGTGTGTGTGTGTGTGTGTGTGTGTGTAGATCTATAAATCTATTTATGACTTGTATAATAGATTATTACATAATACCAACATCAATTATTTAAATAATAAAAACATAATTAATAAACAAATTGGAACGTCCGAAAAAGGATTCGTAATCCTGTCAAAACTCAAACAGTTTTGATTACATTCACCAAAATCTAATATCAAGAGTCACTCTTTGGATACTTTTCAATGTAGATCATTGCATTATTAAAAAAAAATAATTTTTTGGCAATACAACAAGAGCGTATTGATACCCAACCGAAAGAATTGGTAGTCAATCTTTGAAAACCAACCTTTCAACATCCTCAACAAGATCTTTCTGCCTCCTCGTACTCCCTTTCCCTCTAAATGGCGCTTTAACCCTCTCCTTACCAACTACAGGAAAATCGTCACATCTGTTACGATACAATGAACATGTTTCTTAATCAGATTTGTTTTGTAAATCACAACATTTTATGAAAAATCTTTGTTCTATAAAGCTTGTTATGCTGCACAGAAATATGCAAATCTGGTATGTACGTATTTCTCTTGAATTTGAGTGTAAAAAAGTCAGGTTCTGTCTTGGGAGGTATAATATTTCTGGGAAAATCATGACTGCAGTCGGTAAGGAGAGAGAAAAGGTCCTAAATTGGTAAAAGTCGGACCATGGTAATTAAATATTCCAGAAGATTATTTCCAGCTTGACAGTCCCCGTCAGGGCCTACATTGAGATGTGTCTGGGCTACGTCCTGTTAATACCGATCCAGATAGTTTCGGGAAATTTCCACTCTTTAAAGCTTGTGTTCCAAGGTTAAAATGACAAATCAGGCAGGAAGCAACCACTTAGATATCGCAAGATATTAACAATAGTGTATGAAAAAATGTCAGACACAGCAAGAAAGTCTATGAAGACTGATTTTTGGGGATGTTTTTATTTTTCTTGTATTTTTCTTTCTTGCTTTGTC
Source organism: Berghia stephanieae (assembly GCF_034508935.2). Lineage (NCBI taxonomy): Eukaryota > Metazoa > Mollusca > Gastropoda > Nudibranchia > Aeolidiidae > Berghia > Berghia stephanieae. The sequence continues at coordinate 61,987,739 of NC_088363.1, read as the reverse complement.
TGACACTGTTTCACACACAATTTTTCAGATCTTTGTTCTTAGGTTAACCTGTTTGGGACCCATTAATTTGTTATAAATTTTTCTATATCCCAATTTTCCACGGGCTCTTTCATGATGAATACTTATGGAATTTCAAAGCAATCTCTCAAACCATATCTCTCCTATTTCATATCACGACTCGACTAGTGTTCTGATCACTTTTTGACGCTTTTAGTCAACCAGGCTTTGGTTCGTTTTCTAAAATTGTCTAAATTTCATGTTTCTGTGCTCACAAATAGAAAAAGAATGTTTTTATTTTATTTCAAAAGTTATGACCTTTCTTCGGTTTCTTTCTGGACGGCTCTCTTATTATCCTAATGTGTTAAATTGCTTGTTCGTTTGTTTTTCATTTATAAGTTAACAGTCTTAATGGCGCCTATTTCTTCTTTATTTAGAGCACGTTACAAATAGGAAAAGAGTTAAATGGTCAAAAGGTCCCGTGCGAACCTTGAAGCCCACACTTGGTACCAAGTAAAGGTCTTTTTTTAACCAGTGCTATCAATCACAGGGGACAGCTCAGCAATACAATGACAAAACCTTTTTTTTTTAATTGGCCAGAAAACTTTACTTCAAAAGTCTATATATATGGCTTGTATAATACATTATTACATAATACCAACATCAAGTATTTCAATGATAAATTATACATAATTAATAAACAAATAGGGACGTCCGAAAAAGGGAGGTAAAATATTTCTGGAAAAACCATGACTGTAGTCGGTAAGGAGAGAGAAAAGGTCCTAAACACGTAAAAGTCACACTGTTCTAGATCAGGACCATGGTAATTAAATATTCCAGAAGATTATTTCTAGCTTGACAGGGCCTACATTGAGATGTGTCTCGGCTACGTCCTTAATACCGATCCAGATGGTTTCGGGAAATTTCCACTCTTAAAGCTTGTGTTCCTATGTTAAAATGACAAATTAGGCAGGAAGCAAGCACTGCGATAACGCAAGATGTTAACAATGGTATATAAAACAATGTCAGACACAGCAAGAAAGTCTATGAAGACTGATTTTTGGGGATGTTTTTATGTTTCTTGTATTTTTCTTTCTTGCTTTGTCTGGCACTGTTTCATGCACAATTTTTCAGATCTTTGTTCTTAAGCCTGTTTGGAACCCATTAATTTGTTTTAAATTTTTCTATATCCCAATTTTCCACGGGCACTTTCATGATGAATACTTATGGAATTTCAAAGCAATCTCTCAAACCATCCATATCTCTCCTATTTCATATCACGACTCGACTAGCGTTCTGATCACTTTTTGACGCTTTTAGTCAACCAGACTTTGGTTCGTTTTCTAAAATTGTCTAAATTTCATGTTTCTGTGCTCACAAATAGAAAAAGAATGTTTTTTTTTTTAATTTCAAAAGTTATGACTTTTCTTCGGTTTCTTTCTGGACGGCTATCTTACGATCTAAATGTGATGAAATTGCTTGTTCGTTTGTTTTTCATAAGTTAACACAGTCTTATTGGCGCCTATTTCTTCTTTATTTAGAGCACGTTACAAATAAGAAAAGAGTTAAATGGTCAAAAGGTCCCGGGCGAACCTTGAAGCCCACACTTGGTACCAAGTAAAGGTCTTTTTTACCAGTGCTATCAATCACAGGGGACAGCTCTGCAATACAATGACAAAAACGTATTTTTAAATTGGCCAGAAAACTTTACTTCAAAAGTCTATTGATTAAAATGGCCCTCAACTTGTCAGAAAAATTTAAACCCAAGACTTCTTTTTTTTTGGAGTCTCAGGTTTCATGATTTTTTACTTTTTTTTCACTGTTTGAGGGTCACAATAATCCTCTTGTTTTAAAACTAAAACTTTCCTTCCTATTTTTTCTCCTCAGGATGTTTTGTCTCAATACGGCAAGAATTATGTTAGTTATAGATGGAGAACATAATACATGTTATGGTATTTTAGTCCTCTGGTATAGGGATATACATGTATGTACCTACAAGGATGTTGGAAAAACCACGAACATTTCTCTCATGGAAAACAAGACAGTCATTGCGTGTTTTTTTTGTTGTTTTTTTTTGTGTTTTTTTTTTTCAAGCTAACAGCAGCAGCTTCTTATGGTTCACACTATTATGTTATGACGATCGACCCAATCAGCAAAGTCCGGTCCGCATTCGTGCACCGTCGCGAACCCGGCTGGTAGCATCGTCACAACACACCTTTCGACTAGATGCTCTGCCGTTTCGGGTTCTTGCCCACAGCGTGGACATATTGGACAGGAAGTTAGACCCCACTGATGTAACGCACCGGCCGTTAGGCAGCTCCTCGACCGAAGCCGATTCGCAGCTACCCAGTGTCTCCTCTTACTGGTATCAAAGCCTGGCAACTTCTCACCAAGCTTAGAGGAGTGTAGGTCCCCGCCCCCACGAGGGATTGAATTCGTCCAAACCGACTTCCATCTCGTATGTGCAGCTCTGTCCGTAGTCAGGGATTCTGCGTACAAGGGTTGCCGGGACTTATTTCGGCTCGAAACGGGGGCACCGTTCATTATGCGCATGAGAGGGGTATCCCCATTCCCTCTCTCTTTGATCTTACTCAGCCAGTTTCCCGTAATGGTCTCCCTCCGGACATCGGGGGGCTGGATCGCTGCCATTATCGGGCCCCATTCTCTAGGGTTGTTGCTAGCGTTCCCGACACTATGTGCATCGACTTGCGAAGTTTTACATCCACCTTCTCAACGTTTCTGCTTCTACCCCACACTGGAGCGCAATACTCCGCGGTGGAATAGCATAGTGCCAGGGCGGATGTTCTCAGGAGCGCTTGGCTAGCGCCCCAAGTCGATCCCGCCAGCTTCCTCAGAAGACTATTCCGCTTCCCTATCTTCCGGGCAACCCCTTCGAGATGAACCCGATAGGTAAGACTGCGATCCAACGTCACCCCTAAATATTTTGGACGCGGCTCATATGGGAGTGGCTGGTCCCCGACTAGGACATTCAGTTTACGGGTGTGCCAACCACTGCATAAGTGAAATGCAGTGGCCACGGTTTTTGAAGTGTTCATCTTCAGGTACCACTTGTCAAAGTAGGATTTGAGTCTGGTGACGTCCTCACTGAGTACGCTCTCGAGACGGGTCCACACTTTACTCTGAGTAACGAGTGCCCAGTCGTCTGCGTATCCCAGCCTCAGGGAGGAAGTGTTCGGCATATCGCTAATGTAAACGTTAAACAACATTGGCGCAAGTACCGACCCCTGAGGGACCCCATTCTAACAGCGTGACATGACTCACACTCGGACACACAAGGATGACCTGTTGTAAGATCGTTCCGGCGCTTACCTGGAAAGACGTCACGGTGAAATGAACAACGTCAACATGTCTTTCTTGCAGTAAAAACAATGACGACAACACAATGTCACTGACTTGAACAAGAATAATATGTGTGTGTGTGTGTGTGTATATATATATGTGTGTGTATGTGTGTGTGTGTGTGTGTGTGTGTGTGCGCGGTGGTGTTGGGGGGGGGGGGGGGAAAGTTCATCCTTCCCCAGACATGCCTACTTGATAATCTAAAAATTCGTAATTTATAGATAGCACGCGCTTGGCTAAGATTCTCACAACATTGCCATCCGGAAGTATAAAGGACCAACACACGAAACTATGTGTAACCTTAAACGTTTATAGTCTGCTTAATACAGTTTAGTGAGAATTACTCATAAACTCGGATGGCAAAAAATTAAAACAAAGACCCGAGTAACGTCAACTTCATTCTATTTATAGGAGATGAAAATCGTGGTCACTAGAGTTAACTTTCATATTAACAATATTTAAGTAACTTTTCAAAATCGTTAAGAATTACGAAGTCTGGCATCAACTTTCATTTTCAATTAGTTTTTATAATGACTTGTATGATGCTCATGAAGTTTTGAAATTGGAGACCAAATTTTGTAATTCTACGATTTTTTTGTTATAGTATGCATGTCTGCTTCCCTCGCATTGTTTCGGTGGCGGAATGGGGAAAATTGCTTATTAATCTTGAAAATATTTAAGTACAACCTTTGTTGTGCTATGTTAGTTCATCTCACATGAGATTTAAGGTTCAATCCCTAGTCTACGAAAACTGATTTTTGGGAAGATTTTTCTTTCTCACTCCGATTTGTCTCGTACTGCTTCATGCACGATTTTTCAGCTTATAAAATAACACACATGGTTTTCATAAAGCTTCCAAAAGCTTTGTTCCGCCGACTGAATAATCAGAATCAAATTTTTCTTCACAGCTTACATACTTCTTCTTCTTCTTCTTCTTCTTCTTCTTCTTCTTCTTCTTCTTCTTCTTCTTCTTCTTCTTCTTCTTCTTCTTCTTCTTCTTCTTCTTCTTCTTCTTCTTCTTCCTCTTCTTCTTCTCCTCCTCCTCCTCCTCCATCTTCTTCTTCTTCTTCTTCTTCTTCTTCTTCTTCTTCTTCTTCTTCTTCTTCTTCTTCTTCTTCTTCTTCTTCTTCTTCTTCTTCTTCTTCTTCTTCTTCTTCTTCTTCTTCTTCTTCTTCTTCTTCTTCTTCTTCTTCTTCTTCTTCTTCTTTTGTTTATTGGTGGGCCTACCAGAAAAATTGTTGAATTTTAGTCAGAACCTCCTTGCCTACTTGGACCAGGTTACAAGCGATATGTTTAAAGAAGAAGTAGTAGAAGAAGAAAAAATGGGCTGAAATCTTACCATCGATATTAAATAATGCATCCTCATTTGAGTTTCTAACGATTTAAAAAGATGAAAAGACTTTTTTAAAATTTCAAATAACAAGAACGTCACAAAAAGATCGTTAACATAAGTTAAATATCTTTTTGAATAAAAAAGAGATGAACATATTTCACAAAATAAGCATTTTTTAAAGTGGGAAAAGGAAAGGCCGGTGGTATGAATGAAAGGGAAATTTTTTTGTTGTTTGTGTGTTTGTGTGTGTGTGTGTGTGTGTGTGTGTGTGTGTGTGTGTGTGGGAGGGGGGGGGGGTATGAAATTACGAAATAAGGAGGAAAGAAAAGATTGAGAAAGTGTGAGAGGCATTCATGTTCCCTTCCCCCCACCACTCTCGCACGTGTTGAAGCGTTAAATGCCACCCAGTGGAGAATAATCAAGGCAAACATTTGCTCGATCCATTACAAAATCAAGCACAAACTCCAAATTCAATCAAGCGTGGTGAAGGAGTGAGAGCAACGTAGCGTTCAAAGTTTTTACCCATCAAATTCCTATTTTACTCTCTTTCTTTTATTTTTACTTTCCGTGCCATGTCCTACCTCAATGGTATGGGAATGGCATTTTAACAAGGGAATAGAAAGGTGTGGATTTCTTTTTAATCTTTGACACATTTTCCAGAATTCAAGCTTACTTCACCGTATCACACAGGTGTTGAATGAATTAGTATCAATGGATTAGCGCAATGTCGATGGAACACTATTATATTGCACACACAACTAAAGTGAAAAACACTCACAAAGAGATTTCGCGCTTGATAAACGTTTTTACTTTCAC
>NC_088363.1:61974733-61977233 GCF_034508935.2 Berghia stephanieae | reverse complement strand
ATAATAATAATAATAATAATAATAACAATTTGTAATAATAATATTGATAATAATAATAATAATAATAATAATAATAATAATAATAATAATAATACAATAATAATAATAATAATAATAAATAATAATAATAATGATAATAATAACAACAACAATAATAGTAATAATGATAATAATAATAATAATAATAATAATAATAATAATAATAATAATAATAATAATAATAATCATGCTGATGTTGATGTTGATGATGATGATGATGATGATGATGATGATGATGATGATGATGATGATGATGTTGATGATGATAGTCATAATAATAATAATAATAATAATAATAATAATAATAATAATAATAATAATACTAATAATAATACTAATAATAATACTAATAGTAGTAGTAGTAGTAGTAGTAGTAGTAGTAGTAGTAGTAGTAGTAGTAGTAGTAGTAGTAGTAGTAGTAGAAGTAGTAATTGTAGTAGTATTTGTAGTAGTAGTAGTAGTAGTAGTAGTAGTAGTAGTAGTAGTAGTAGTAGTAGTAGTAGTAGTAGTAGAAGTAATAATAATAATAATGATAATGATGATGATTATGATGGTGATGATAATGATAATGATGATGATGATGATGATGATGATGATGAGAATGATAATAATAATAATAATAATAATAATAATAATAATAATAATAATAATAATAATAATAATAATTTTTATTATTATTTCACATTATTATTGTCAATATTATTCTTGTTCTTTTTATTTTTATGATTATCATTATTATCACAGTTTTATTACACATCGTGATAATCACAATTATTATAAATATTGATAAGATATATTGCAATCCGATTCAACCAGAGTTTGCTCGATTTTATCATTTTTTTTTCAAACTGTGGATCAAATCATTCTGTCTTTTTTTTTCTTTTTTTTGTTAATATCGCCTTACAACGTGAGACGTATGTCCGGGTCTAGACTAAAGTTGCTTTTCTTTGCCAGCCAGAAGCCACTTTTGATCGTTTAATACTATAAATCGCATATTATTTATATCTAAACTGTATGAGGATATAATGTTTATATTCGTTGTCTTGTGAATTACCACTCCAATCCACTAATCCATTAAAAAAAATCCAGTCTTTACAGTCTGAATAGCCCCATGCTCTATACTTCAATTCGAACATTCCGATCGATATGACGCTATAATCCCTGATAAATCTCGCGCACTTTAATTTACTGTAATTTACCGACATCGCACCTACTGATCTTCTTTTCTCTAAGTGGGGGGAGGGATCAGGCGGGAACCCCAGGGACAGGGTTGCGGGGGGCGGGGGAGACTGGGGAATACCGAGCGAGACTGTCATCTTGTTTTGAGGTGAGAGATCTTGAGTCCCAAACTTTACGAGGCGAGGAGGCGAGGGCACACACAACCGTTCTCCGTGTGTGTCTCTAAGCGTGCAGTACTGCCTGTCCTTGTCCCCCCTCTCTTTCTCTTCATGCCGTGCGTTCGCCGTTTCTCCCTTACCAACTCGTAATTCTCAGTCCCACCATTTCACATATTCATGACCGACCTTCGACACAGCGCGCATGTGCAGATGAAATCTCAGTGTAGAAAGTAAAATCATGGCTTCTCGGAGGAGGCTAATACGAATTTGGCCTCCACTTTTTATTGGATATTTACTTAATTCGTTTGTTTTGGTTTATGCAAAAGAGGGTGAGTACCCCTAATTTATTACTCTAATTGGTTTTCATGTTATGTAAGTGTCTCGTGCATTCTGTAAAGTGTTATTTATGTGGGAACTAACGTCAACAAACCAATTTTTTAATGTCTTATTTTGTGTTCTGCTATGCTATGTCTTGGGTCCGCTCTGTGTGTTGTAGTTTATCGGTAGCAGTAACACACCACGGTGGACATTCGGTAGTCCGTGGTCACCTCCTTGTATGTAAGTGGTCGACACGAAATCACCACACCGTTTCAATATTACACAACACTCGTCCGTTGCTTTTATCCTTTGATAAGTAGCTTGATTATAGTTATAGAAGTAGCGATCTGTGTGGTGGTATATGACACGGGAAGAGAGCTTATCAGCTGATTGGGGTGTCGTTATGCGGTTGTTTGTTTTCAGATGATAGTGTTTGCCACATATGATATGACTTACAAATACTTTATGCCCACTTTCTCACACTATCTTTTCAACTTATCTACATTTGTCTCTTAAAATCCTATCTTCTGGTTTCAGCTTCATATCTATCCCTATTACTTGTCGCCCTAGAGTCTAGACGTAATGACATATTTCTATATTATTCATTTAAAAAAAAACCCAAACAAACCAAAAAACAAAAACCAAGCAATTTTATTGTCTTTTCAAAAGGTCAAACTAAACTTCATACTAATTTATCCTGGGTGTTTTTATACCAATTATATGCCGATTATAGCTTCACTTTGAACGATTTGACAATTGTTGAAAAAGAATTGAGGAGACTATTACTATTACTATAACCAGCACCG
>NC_088363.1:61967233-61972233 GCF_034508935.2 Berghia stephanieae | reverse complement strand
AAGTAACGCGATACTCCATGTGATTTAAAGTTAGCTGTTTGATAAAAGAGGAAAGATAGAAAGATTTTTGTCTTTTGTGATTTTGAAACTTTCTTTGTTAGAAATGCATTTTCATATTTTTATTTCATTGGCGTAACGTTACGTTGTGGGAAAACCCGTCAATAGAAACTATGAATCTGCTTCCAACAGATAGGTTTGTTAAATATTTGCTTTAACCAATGCAGAACAGATATCAACATAAACTGTGTCATCTGGTAATGTTAAATTGAGGCTCCCAGTAGATTCTCTCTCTCTCTCTCTCTCTCTCTCTCTCTCTCTCTCTCTCTCTCTCTCTCTACACCCTACACCTATAATAGATAATATACACACAGCCTCTCAACTCGACACGGGTTCAAATAATAATTATAAATATATACATATTTACATAACCACAACTCTTTCTCCCTCCGAGCACTCTCAGAACACGCTTTCAAGGTGTTTCTTTCACCTTCTTGGTCGGACTTCTGTAGGCATTTCATGTTACGCGGCTAACCCTTCCTCGTTCTTGACATATATTATTATGATGAAGGAGTGAAGGTGGGGGGAACACTTTGTTTACATTTGAAGCAAAAGGCCTCCACGGTAAACAAATATGACCGCCCAACATGCCTGCCAATGTTTACACGTCCAGTTTGCTTTGCTGACTTTTGTGTATGTCTTTCTTCACTCCATGTAATGTGTGTGTATGTATTCAACTGCGGTGGGCTGACGGCTGTCGGGCTGGCTCCTGAAAGATCCCCGCGTCCAGAAATAAATACATACACAGTGAAATAAAGTGAGTTCGAATTAAAACCTGGGGGTCGATTGGTATCGCAGCTTGTACAATGTACTCGATACCGGTTTCTTTACAAGTCTATCGTCACGTTTAATTTTTGTGTAAGCCGACACGTATCAAACAAGATGATTGATATATTGAATAATTTATCAAATGGCGTAACATTAGCTGACCCAAGCTTAGGATCCGACCGACGTACACTTATTTGCAGGTCTGATTACATATCGCAATTATAGGCTTGATTTAACATTGTTGTAATGGAGAATATTTTAATTACACCAATGAGCCGATAACAATTTGGGTTATCAGATCTGTAAATAAGTACACGTTGATCCCAGCCAATCATACCGCAACAATTGTTGGCTTTTATTTCTCTATACAACTTTCTCTAAAATGTTATAAATTTAGAATTGTAGTTTAGAATTTACATTTCAAGTGAATATGTTAGCATCATTTTTTATTTTTGTTGAGTATTTATTCTTTTTAATAATAATAATAATATTATTAATAATAATAATAATAATAATAATAATAATAATAATAATAATAATAATAATAATAATAATAATAATAATAATAATAATAATAATAATAATAAGCATATTTATATAGCGCCTTTCGTCGAAACCTCAAAGCGCTTTAAAAAAACAAAAAAACAAAAACAACAACAAACAAACAAACAAATAATTCAACCAAGGTATCAAAATAATTAAGAGCATAAAAGGGCATCAATACATCGTCAATATAAATGTCACATACACTACATTTAAAATTCAATTAAGTAAATATTTCCTGAAACGATATGTTTTCAGGGCTTTTTTTGAAAATGTCTATTGAGCTCGAGAAGCTCACAGATTGAGGGAGATAATATGGGACACTGTTGACAGGTGCTACCTTATATGGACCTTAGTTGCATTGACATTTTTTTAATGTCAGAGAAAGGGAACTAAACCTAGATAGTTCTAAATTAAAAAAATCGTCCCTCGAGCTATACAATCCACAATGATGTCCAGTTACTCCACATTGTTGTACTCAAATAACTAATGTCAACAGTCCAATCAGCAACCCATTACCTTATCATCTATTTTATCAGCACCAAGGACGACCAGTGCCCGGTATAATTATAATCTTAACGCCATTATCACCGAGGAGTTTCTTCTTTCTTTATTTTCATGAGGATATCGCACGCCCTTACATCTCACCAGACCTGCCGAGAACTACGAAATATTCGTAGAATTACTAAATTTTGGCTCCAATTTCAGAACTTCATGAACATTTATTTCTAAGTCATTAAATCTTATTGAAAATTAAAGTTGATTTCAGATTATATATTTTCAAGGATTTTGAAGTGCTATATAGGGATGACAAATTATATATCTGTAAACTCACCTATAGCGACTACAATTTCTATCTCCTAAAAACTACGAATTTTTAAATTTTCAAGTAGACAGGTCTTCATCTCTGAAGCCTCTTCCTCTCGTCCTCACTCATAAATTCACTCCTGAAAAAGTATGAAGTCCTTTACAGTACAGCTATTAAATTCAATTGTATCAGTAATGACGAGAAAATAATGGGGTAAAGGGAAGTGCCAGATGAAAACAGAGAATAAAAATATCATGGTGAGTACTGGCTGGTTCAGTGGCTAGTGCGACTGCTCTCCGATCTCTTTCTCTCTCAGCCAGGAGGAGGGTGTAGTATCAATTGGACCCCGAGTTTTGCTCTCTGACAGCGTGATATTCTTAGTCTCCGCTTTCATCTAGCATTTCTTTATACCCTATATATATATATTTTATTAATCCATCCATACATGTTTCTTTTATTTTTGTGACTTTGAAACGAACAGTTGCAGTTGCTTGCTTCCTTTGGATGAAATGTTGATATTTTCACCACATATATCGCAAAGTACTTTCTTTTTAAATCTAACAGAACTAGCCACCCAATTACCGCTGGATTAATTGATGGGTGATAAAACCCAAAAATCGGCTCTACATGTTCATAAGAAACTGAACCTTTTGCTTCTGACTGAGGGCTCTATCTACCGATTGAGCTTTCTATCGGGACCATTTCATTACCTTCTAAGTGTGGCCTGGGTAGGGGACTCCTATTCCTACTCCTACCCTTTCTCTTATTATTGATAATGATATTGGTATTGATAATAATATTACAGCAGTCAGTCCAATAGTATCTTGACTCTGCTATGAAATCAGGCCATGATCAGGGGGGGGGGGGGGGGGGGGGGGGGACTCGTCCCGAGAAGAACCGGATTGGGGTTCACCTATCTGACAGGGTGATGGGGGATAAGATAAGGAATCCATTATCCTCTTAGCCCCAGGCTTTCTTTTTCTATTAATGACCCCCACCCACCCTTCCCTCCTTCAATCCATCCATCTACCCATCCATTTAAAAAAATTGTTATCTCTCTCTCTCTCTCTCTCTCTCTCTCTGTCTCTTTCTCTCTCTCTCTCTCTCTCTCTCTTACCTATCACACTTCCCTCATCCCCCTCTCTCTCTTTTCTTTCTCTTATCTCGTCTCGCACGCACGTACAATTGTTATTTTCCTTCATTTGTATATCTATCTGTCAATATGTATTTCTATATATATCTATCTATTTCCCGCTCTCCCTTTCTTTCTATCACACACAATCATACACTTACACGCATACACACACGCGCGCGCGCGCCCTCAAACACATTATTTTCGCTTTTCCACCGTCCCTCTATTTCTCCTACTTTTTGCTTCCTTTGTCTATACTATTCCAATCACTCCTTTCTCTCTCTCTCTCTCTCTCTCTCTCTCTCTCTCTCTCTCTCTCTCTCTCTCTCTCTCTCTCTCTTTTTTTTTTTTATCTCTCTCTTTCTTTTGTATATTTTTATAATTCATCAACTCTTTCTCTCTTTCATTCATTTTTTTTTTAAAACAATCTCTTTCTACTGGTGACACCTGCCTGTGTGTTTGGCTACCCTTGCCCTGTCCCCGATGACAAAGTAATCCCTTTTGATAACACCACTCACCAACCTTGTCAAAGAATAATCCCTATCACTCAGCCCATTTCCTCCTATATTTATGATCGCCAATGGAGAGAAAAAAAAGAGAATACAGGAATGCAGGGCGCTCTTAATCAAAACACTTATCTGGCTGGAAGGGAAGACTGGTGTAGACTTAAATGGCCACGAGGAAGAAATGAAAATATCGCGTTTTTTTGTTGTTTTTTTTTTGTGGGGGGGGGGGGGGGGGGGGGGGGGGAGTCTGGTTCGGTTGCCACCAAATCAACCTGTCTAATTTGTATCAGACCCGGGAACGTATTCGCTCCTAGACCAATATCCTGCCCAAAAGGTTGCAAGCAATTTACTGTTGTGCCTTTCAGGCTGCATAAACCGAAATAAATAGCGGTCCAAGAAGAGTAATGACTAGCTCTAAGTTATAAAGGACTCCTATCCTATATTTTTGCCATCATCAAATCCACCGATCCCCCAATCATCCACCCGTCTATCCATTCATCAATCTATTCATCCACTCAATCGTCAATCCATGCATTCATCCACATATCCATTCACCCATCCATCAATCTATTGGTTAGAAGAGTTTAACGTTTGTAATTAATTATTACCTTTTTGTTTCTATGCATAAGTTCATATGGAAAGCACGTCTCACGAGCCATTCATTGCTCACATAGTAGTCAATATACACAAAACATGCCACTGTATATAATATGTGAAAGTGAGTACCTACATAAGCAGTGCGTGCAGCCACGACTGTGTAGTGGACGAGCACCGATGGTGTCATTAATTAGTTTTGTGTCAATCAGCATGCCTCGTCTGAGAGTGAGTACAGCACTGTAATGATGAGAGACTGGGAGTGAGTGAGTATACGGATGAAAGACCAGTGTAGCGAGAGACAGTGAGCGTCTTGGGGACTATTATTAGTAGCCAGCACGCACAAAATATAATTATCTCTCTTTTTATACCGTCCGCCGTATTCCATCTCACTGTCTGTGTAACGGGTTTTTCTACCTCTTCATCATTTCGTCAATTCCTAACCGATCTATCTTCCATCCATTTATCTTTCCATCTTTTCATAATATTGATAATTTCCAAATCAGTGAATGAATAGTGTTCATTTATTTGATTTCATCTTTTGATTGTTTTTATTTGTTTTATTTTGCTTTTTTTTATTACACAGGAATAC
>NC_088363.1:61947233-61962233 GCF_034508935.2 Berghia stephanieae | reverse complement strand
TGATTATAACCCGGGCCAAGAAATATCTCTTATCGATCTACTCATCCATCCATCATGCATAGCCCATTCATTCTTCTCTCTGTCCAATGCAGTGTCAATGCCATTTTCCAATTATAAACACATTCATCCATTAATTTTTATTTTCATTTTTTTTTCTTTTTTTTTTCTTTCTGTTCTTAAAAATTCGTCATCCTCCCCCTCGTCTCATTTTATTATCATTAAAAATCGCAGATCTTTTGCTCCATTCCTATCAATTCTCCCTCTTTGATACATTCGTTAACAGAGCGATTTCCTCTTCTCGCTCATTCACCCACCCATCCGTCTTTTTTTTTATTTTTTATTTGGTGTTGTCTGGGCAAGTCGACGGCGTGGCGGTTAACTCATCCATCCGCCTTTTGAATCGAATGTCATGTTCGAATCCTGACGAAGACGCTTGAACATTCTAATAAACTTTTAATTATAAAGGTTTGGTTCCATGAGGTAATTTGACACTCGAATTTAAAGACAGATTTGCCGCGAAATATCGATAGACTTACATTTTAAAGATTACAACAACAAAAACAAAAAACCACAAAAAAAAAAAACAAAAACAAAAAAAGCAAAACAAAAACAAACAAAAAAAAAAAACAGGAAAAAAAAAAGAAAGAAAGAAAAAATAAAATCTGCTTTACGCCATATTTTAAGTGTACAGCTACAAATCCATTTACTAATTAAAGCATAACATTATCTCCATTGTTATGCATCCGCCATGAATTCAGCTATACATCCATTAGTTGTTTATTCATTTATCAATGTAATTGCGTCCATGCGTCAATCTAGCCGTTCACTAATCCGTCTATTCATCCATCCATCAATCTATCCAATCATCCATATATCCATTCATTCATTCATCTATCCGTGCTTAGATCCATCAACCTATCTGTTGGTTTATCCATCCTCTATATATTTATATTTATTCTTTCATTTATTTTTGTTTCTAGCTTCTCACCCTCTTTCAACCCATCCATATATCCACACATCCATCCATCCGTCCATCCATTCATTCATTCATTCATCCATCCATCCATCCAGATACCCATCCATCCATCCGTCTACATATCCATTCATCCGTCCATATATCCATCCATTCATCCATCCATTCATCCATCCATCCATCCGCCAATTCATCCATCCATCCATCCAAATACCCATCCATCCGTCCACATATCCATCCATCCATCCGTCCGTCCGTCCGTCCGTCCATTCATCCATCCATCCATCCATCCATCCATCCGTCCGTCCGTCCATTCATCCATCCATCCATCCATCCTCCCATCCATCCGTCCATCCTCCCATCCATCCTCCCATCCATCCGTCCATCCTCCCATCCATCCTCCCATCCATCCGTCCATCCTCCCATCCATCCTCCCATCCATCCGTCCATCCTCCCATCCATCCATCCATCTATCCACCATTCCGTCCACACATCCATACCTAACGTTGCATGACTGCCCCATGCCAAAACCAATTTCCAGCCAGCGTTAGTTACATAGCAGCATGTTTTTGTTTCCAGTCACTAGCTATTATCATCTCATTGATTTTGGAAAAATCCCCGACTCTCTCTCTCTCTCTTCTTTTCTCCCTTCTCTTCTCTCGCTTGACCCTTATCATCCCTGTTATTATTATTGCTATTGTTATTATTATTATTATTATTATTATTATATTATTATTATTATTATTATTATTATTATTATTATTATTATTATTATTATTATTATTATTATTATTATTATTAATTTTATTATTATTAATGGTATATTTTAGTAGTAGTAGTAGTAGTAGTAGTAGTAGTAGTAGTAGTAGTAGTAGTAGTAGTAGTAGTCGAAGTAGTAGTAGTAGTAGTAGTAGTAGTAGTAGTAGTAGTAGTCGTAGTAGTAGTAGTAGTAGTAGTAGTAGTAGTAGTAGTAGTAGTAGTAGTAGTAGTAGTAGTAGTAGGAAAGGTAAATGCAGTCAAGAAGACGAAAGAGTTGTTAAAGGGAGACTTTTATCTCCTTACCCATTACCCTACGCATTCAATTCATAGACAAACAAAAGTATCTCATGGTTTAATATGGCACAGAAGAAAAAATATAAAGATCATGCTCTTCTTTCATCTTAGTGCGTATCTTGTGTAATCCAAAACTCGTCATCCCAAGGACCTATCTCCATCTCTTTCAGTAGTGTGATTTGACTTAGGTAAAGCTTATGTCGTTGGCAAACATCACCATGTTTTTCTCTTCGTCTGAACCAAGTGTCACGCCCTTTATCCTTCCCCGATTCAAACAGTTTAAAAGCTTTTTGTTTACAGTTAATTTCACATTTATAATATAGTTCGTTTTCTTTTTTTTTTTTCTTGAGGGTAAGACGACTATAATTAAAAAAACATATAAATGTGTTTAAATCATAGTGCAGTCAATATTTAAATGCGCTTGGAGACACGTTTGAACTATTTAAAAATAAGGGGAAGGATGCACAAGGGTGAGGGGGAAAAAATCAACATTGAAAGGCGTGTGTGCTCATTATAGTTTTGAGACTTTGTTGCGGGGCAGTGTTGTTGTTGTTTTGTTGGGTTTTTTAAATTCCCATGGCGACGACGATGATGACGGTGATGATGATACTGACAGGCAGAAGAAAAAACGAGTAAAAAAGAATACGATGAGGAAGAGGAGGAGGAGAATGAGGTTGGGGAAGAGTGTTGGGTTAAAAAACAAACAAACAACAAAATAGTAACAAAGAAAAAAATATACACGACAAAAAACACCCAAAACCTAACAAAAACAAATAAAACAAAACAACAATGCATTTACATACTTCATTATATCATTTATGTTCTGTATG
Source organism: Berghia stephanieae (assembly GCF_034508935.2). Taxonomy (NCBI): domain Eukaryota; kingdom Metazoa; phylum Mollusca; class Gastropoda; order Nudibranchia; family Aeolidiidae; genus Berghia; species Berghia stephanieae. Next base: position 61,959,377 of record NC_088363.1, on the reverse strand, counting down.
AATTATTATAATACGTGGATGATGTACCCTTCTGTACCAACTGAATCAAAGACGGCAAATCACACAACAGCTACCTTTACCTGTGTGGGATTTATTACCTGGGATCTAATAATACATCATTACCGTAGAGATAAGACCACCCCCCCCCCTTCCCATTTAGAATCGATTAAAGCCCTACGCGATTACTGTCACCTGAGTGCTGTCTTATTCTTCCCCCCCCCCCCCCCCGCTCTCTCTCTCTCTCCCTCTCTCTCTCTCTCTCTCTCTCTCTCTCTCAATTCATTCTCTTTTTAAATCATCATCATCATCATTATCATCTCTCTCTCTCACTCTCTCTCTCTCTTTCTCTCTCTCTCTCTCTCTCTCTTTCTCTCTCTCTCTCTTCTCTCTTCTCTCTCTCTCTCTCTCTCTCTCTTCTCTCTCTCTCTTCTCTCTCTTCTCTCTCTCTCTCTCTCTCTCTCTCTCTCTCTCTCTCTCTCTTTCTCCCCCCCCCTTCCCCCTTCCCATCGCCTCGAATATTGGGGTGGGTGATATAATTATCAAAAGGCCTATGTATGACCTGAACTCAACCCGAAATCGTCGACCCATCCACTTGTGGTCGAGTGCTCTACCAATTGAGCTATCGATATACATATCGGGACCCTAAGTTGACTCCATCGGGCAAACACATTATTTTCGCCACTTTCCCTCAAAACTCCCAAGAGCAATTTAATACTTTATTTGACCACTACAAACTGCACCTAAGTCATCAATATAGAACCCCCCTCCCCTTCATACTCAAACCTCGTTATCACTCGTTTTGGACACCCTAACCGGCCATAAGTACCTACATGTACCCTAAAGCCGTGACGAGTGGGGTGTTGGGCCAATTTACCTGCATGTTTAGCTCGTTTCGCCCACTCAAACAAACACCCGGTAGTAAGTACTGTACTAAGTAAGTAATTTCCGAATCTGATATCCACTGTTAGTTGCCTTTTTCTGAAGAAAGGCATTTATTTATGCGAATGTCGTTAGTGAACTCCAACAGCTTCTTGTTTTAGATTAGTGAAAATTCGTTTAAAATCAAATATCTGGAAACTGTGGCGGTCATTATGAAATCACACGACCAATGGCTCCGAAGTTTATTCCGGTTCCTACAGTTGCGCTCCAAAGAGAATGGAGATACCTAGTCCTTTTGGGAGAGGTTCGGAAGTTAGGCCGTCGATATAGCAATAATAAAGAGGTTGAGGGTGATGATGATGACGACGATAATAATGATAATAATGATGTTAATAATAATAATGATGATGATGGTAATTATAATAATAATAACAATAATACTGATAATAATAATAATAATAATAATAATAATAATAATAATAATAATAATAATAATAATAATATTAATAATAATAATAATAATAATAATAATAATAATAATAATAATAATAATAATAATAATAATAATAATAATAATAATAATAATAATAATAATAATAATAATAGTAAACGACGGCGTGGTGATTTTATTTTTCAGGTTACTGCTTTTCTATTTGAAAAAAAAAACAACCCAAAACTAACCAGATAACAGCCCTTATTATATAACTAGGCAAGGCTTCACCACCAACACCACCTCACACCATTACTATGTACTAGAGCTTCATCAGGATTTACCTCTTCCACTAACCTAACATACAACTTCTTCTATTACACTGTACCACCCACCATTTCTTCAATCACGAGTCATATGTATACACATAAGACTAAGACGTACAATGGCAGAGCAAGCTGACTAAACGCATTTTCTTCCCATTTTGACCAGAAGAGTTTTATTTTCAAAAACCAATGAATTCATTAAAGACCCGCAGTAATCGCTATATCTGTCCTTTTTTTTTTTTTTTTTTTTTTTTTTTTGAGCATTGAATTAAAGTCTTTTTTTTTGAGCATTGAATTAAAGACTTTTTTTTTGAGCATTGAATTAAAGACTTTTTTTTTTTGAGCATTGAATTAAAGACTTTTTTTTTTGAGCATTGAATTAAAGACTTTTTTTTTTGAGCATCGAATTAAAGACTTTTTTTTTTTTACTAAGCTTGATGTCATACTAATCCATTGACGAGTGGTGTGATTGTAGCATAGCATATCTGGCCAGTAATCAGGGGGTCTGAAGTTCGATCTTCTGTCAAGGAAGGCTGATTTCTTGGGATTGTTTTTATTTCTCTTGTATTTTTCTTTCTGCTTTGTCTGACACTATTTCATAAATACTTACTTACGTTGTATTTATTTGCAGGTCTGATAACCCAATTGTTATAGTCTCCTTGTTGTAATGGAAATGCTTTCAAACCCATGCAAAATAATGCCCATTACAATAATCTGAAATCGAACATTAATTGCAGTCGGTTATAAGATCTGCAAATACGTGCACGTAGATACACTCAATTTCAAATTTCGATTTATTACTATTGATGCTACGCGTTTAGGTACAATACTCACACAACGTCAGTCAGACAGATTAAACACAAGAAACTATGTGTAACCTATAACATTTGTGTAGTCTGATTGATACTAATCAGGCTAACTAAAAATATTAACAACTGAGTGATAACTTCGTTCTTTCTATATCGACGAAATTTGGACTATTTAAAGAATTTCGTGCCCAAGAAACAAAGCGTTTTATCAGTGCAAGGCAGAGAAGTAATAAAAGTCCACGGAGCGCAGCAGGGCAGTTCTTTATCTGCTAGATTCTGGATACCACTTGTGTATGTTATCGATCACTTCCACCAGTCACAGCCAGTCAGTCAGTCAGTAAGTGTGTGTGTGTATGTATGTATATATGTGTGTATGGATGTGTGTGTGTGTGTTTGTGTATTGGGACTGTGACCAAATCAAGTCCACTTTGTACTCCAACAACTTGTCAAGACGTATTTACATTCGGATTAAACTAAGGTGTACCCACCAATTCATTCTGTAGATAAAAATAAAGAAAGGAATATATTGCTTCTACTTCTGCTATTTAGCGTTGACCCTTAGGTTTAACAACTCCTCCCCCCCCCCCCCTTCTCTCTCTCTCTCTCTCTCTCTCTCTCTCTCTCTCTCTCGAGCCAGATCATACCCAGTGATCTTTTTTCCCCATAATGTTTTTCTTAGTGGTAGTAGTAGTAGTAGTAGTAGTAGTAGTAGTAGTAGTAGTAGTAGTAGTAGTAGTAGTAGTAGTAGTAGTAGTAGTAGTAGTAGTAGTAGTAAGTAAGTAATGATGATGATAGTGACGACGATGATGATGATCACAACAACCTAGTTTGTTACTGTCGTCCTGCCCCAGGATGATACACCCAGCTGACTGGTAATGTCCTTATTATCCTAAAAATCTGATTATCATAGTTCTACGTGTCTCTGTAGTACTTACAAACACTGACAAAATCCCTTTTTAAAGTTGGCGAGGATGTTTTTTCCTTCAAATATCGATGAATTAAAATTTAATCTCAACTTGTTAAATATATATGATTAAATCTGACTTTTCATAGAAGTCTTAGGTTTTGTGATTTTATTTATAAGTAGATGCTCATTTTCTGTGTCGTCAATATTTGAGGAATTAGAAAAAAATATTTGGCCAAAAAGAAAAAAGAAGTTTCGTCATTGTATGGCGTTGGACATTAATTTAGAAAGGAAACCTTGGACTGTGTACATCACTCACCCAATCCGGACCAATATAGATTTGTTTGTTTGGCATTGTTATTTACCGCCTGTCTTCTCGTGTGATGTTCTCATCACGAGTTGTAAGTGATACTGATACGACACATGAATTTGATTTCAAGTAAGCGAAACACGTTTGACTATATATTAAAAAAAAAAAGTTCGAGTAACTTGAGTAACATTATACGAATTAACAAAAGCGATTCATTCTTTTTTTAAAGCGACATTTTGACAAAAGGCCTTCAATTCTGTTATGGGGACGAGATGGAATGTTGGATAATAAAACCCCTTCGAGATTGAAAAAGAATATTATAAAAGGTGTAGTGACCTTAGCGATAACGACACACCGTCGGTCGATTGTTGTTGCCAGTACATTTTTGTCAAGAGGAGGTGTTATCTGTTTTAACCTTCTGTTTGCATAGGGAGGATTTAAAATAAAAACCATGTATGGGTTGTCATTAAAAAAAAGATATATATCGACATTATTTTTAAACGAAACGAAAGAATTTGGTGTGGGAGGGGGGGGGGGGGGGACATAAAAAAAAAAAAAAAGAATCTTTATATTCAAGAAAAAAAAAATAGAATTAGGTCAACAAGTGTTTATCTTGCCATCCAAACACCAATGGTTTTGATTGTTTAATTATATATGAAAAGACAGATGTTTTACCTGGTTTGAAATTTGGAAGTAAATAAAGTCACAACGTTCAGCCAAGCAGGCACCATGAATCGGAGAAATGGAATACCAACTAAACTAACATTGAAGCTGGAGATTCAAACATTTTTTTAGAACAAAGAGTTCCCAGGAGCGGATTACTGATAATGCCTGCTTGGATTTCAACCCATTAACTCTCACAGTCTTTGTATAATAATAAAAATATATAAATACATTCTGTATTAGACATTCGTCTTTTATCGTCGTAATTGTTGATTCGACTCCATTGTTTAATGTTCTACCTTCAACTAAAATAGGACTGGTGAATGTGTCTAGGTTATTAAGGCATTGGTAAACAGTACACGCAGTTTGTACAAACTCATTTATTCTCCTGAAGCCTCGGTCGCTCTGAATGTGGAAGCTCCCATGGTGCAAGCAACATTTTTCAATGCCCAAAATTATTTTAAAATTGCTTTAATGGCTGCATTTATTGCTATTTGATTTAAGCGAATATTGTTGCTGACCAGAACATTAAGAGATATTACAAAGCGCTCAAATTATGGTAGTAAAGGGAGGATATTAGCGTTTTTATTAATGTAAATATCATATTATGTTAATTATTTCTTGATTTAAAATAGAAACGTTGAACCGATTTAATTTTTCGTTTCATTGCTCATTGCACTATTTTTATTTTTAAATACAAAGCAAGCGTCAACTAACCAGATGACCATAACGTTCACAATGAAAGTAAAGTGATTTCTAAATTTTTAAAATTTGACAAATTTTTCTTATTTAAAAAAAGAAATAATACTTCGACATCTCGCTTCTCTCCTTAATTATCGCCGTTCTCAGCACTGCCTTCTTCGTTATTGTTATCAGTGTAAAAATCGTCCATTTTATTCTCGTGCACCTCATTACATCCCATGACATTATCGTCATCATCATCTTCAATACAATCACATTGCAATTGTCTTGAATCTTTGCTCATCCATCTCCATTGAATCATTCAAATCTCCATCTCGAATTATTCATTCTTCAATAAATCCGACTTTATCTCTCGTTATGAATTTCAAGCAATGAAAACAAACTGGGGGGTGTCGGGGGGGGGGGGGGGGGGGTTACAAACACATTTTTTTTCTCCAAATATCCATTCAGTTTTATTGGAAATCATCGCAATCAATACCAATCACCTTTCTGCCTCTCAATGGTATTTCAATGTTTTATGGAGCAAGGTAACACCTCCAAAGCCATGTTGACTCATCGCATCACTGGACGTGAATTGTATTGCATTTGCCATTGAAAATCATGTCGATACTGGTTCGCCCCTCTCGTAGAGAGATCAGTATCTCCTACATGCAATTATTGTAATGTGTAATAACAATGCAAAGAATATAATGCACAGCTTTTATTTTTTAATTTGAATTTTTATACTTTTGTCATTGGATTTTTTTTATTATTCACAACTCGTCCCTTTTCGCCCCCCATGAAAATGTATCGCCTTTCCGCCACTGCCATTGTTATGATTTCAGAGGCGTCGCGTTACGTTACGAGACACATGTTCTTTATCGGTGTTTGCGATCTGAGAGGAAAACAAAATTCCAAACAATTGCGGCAAGACAAGATAACTGTTCCATTACCCTTGCACAATATGTTTTTTGTTGTTGTTTTGTTTGTTTTTGTTTTGGTCTAGTGAAACATCAATAACTACGTTGCTCTTTTTATCTTCATTCGCGTGCGGGATCGGATGACCCTTTTTTAGTTTATTTAACTAACTATTAATACTCATACCCCCTGCTCGATGCCATTTTTCCAAATAAATGTGTATATATGTCTTTCCCTCTTACATAAATGTTAACAATGACATTGCAAGTGTATTATGAGAAGGAAAAAAAAAATTATAAACCAACTTTCATTTCAGACATTATTAATAACACGCTTATGTATTACGATATAAGTTCACGGGGTTGAGCTGTATAATCAGTCACCTATGGCAATACTTAAATTGTTGTTTGATTTAATCTCAGAGGTATTCTCTCCTCTCTTTAGGGCCTTTAATTTTGCCGACTGTTCTTTCATTCTTTCTTTCTATCTTTCTTTAGAGATTCTTGCGTGCCCATTTTTATATATCTTCTGGAAAACGTGCTAATCTGTATCATCGGTTTTATCAGTTACGTCCTGTAACCTCTTCTGTACATCAATATTTACTGGAAAGACATAATAAATTAACCCCTCCCCCCCCCCCCACCCCCCTACCCCCAATCTTTTCCCTCAGTTTTTGAAACAGTAAAACAGTATAGTTTTTACTTGTTACTTGTTCAATTATTTAATGTCTCCAAAAACACTTGAAATTGTTTTCAACATTACAATGCGTCGATGGTAAATGAGACTGAATTGTTGTACGCTATAATAATATTGTTTTCGTCATTGAACATTTTTTTTTTCTGTGCTAAACTGTATTGATTTCTCTCTTTCCTTCTAGAAAGAGGAGGAAATTCTCGAGTTCTTAGAACTAGATAGACAATAATAAGGTTTTATAATCGATTTCATTCTTGCTCAGATTGAGTGCATCTATTTATCTATCTATGTATAACAAAGAACATTTTATTTTTGAATAGCTTAACCAGTATCTGTTTGTTTATTTATTAAGTTTGATTGAATATCTTTTGTCTTGTTAAAAAAATAATAATTTCGATTTCAGTTTTTGAAGGAGCTCCGTAACGGATATTATTATTATTATTATTATTATTATTATTATTATTATTATTATTATTATTATTATTATTATTATTATTATTATTAGGAGGAGGAAAGGAGGAGGAGGAAAGGAGGAGGAGGAGGAGGAGGAGGAGGAGGAGGAGGAGGAGGAGGAGGAGGAGGAGGAGGAGGAGGAGGAGGAGGAGGAGGATGACGATGGTGATTACGACGACGACACGATGATGATGATGATGATGATGATGATGATGATGATGATGATGATGATGATGATGATGATGATAACGACGTGCCAATTCTACTACATGCTACCACCACCTTCACCTAGCCTCCATAATGATAGAAATGATCATCATCGACATTGCAAACGATTTGAAAACCCGGAAATGAGGTTGATATGCAGACGATTGATGATGGAGTCATTTCCATGTCGAACCCATGCTAATTTTGTCGTCATCACCAGACGAGGCTAATAAAGGACATTGACATAGACACATAAGCGGTCATAATGTCGAGCTGTCTGCTTGGCAGTTGAAGCCAGATTGGAGTTGGCAACTTCGCGGCTTTTTTTTCTTCTCCTTTTCCTTTTTTTTTTTTTCTCTTTTTTTTTTTTTTTTTCCCTTCCTATTTACTTAACATCAAAATTGTGTTGTTGATCTTTTGATTACAATAAAATTATGAAGGCTTTAACCATTAGTTATTTTGTTTATAAATGATTTTTATTTGTTTATTTATTAATTTACATATCCATCCATTCATTCATTCATTCCTTAATTCATTTATTCACTTACTCATTCATTTATATTATATATTACATTTATATAATATTATATTTTTGAATAATTTGTTTGGTCAATGAATGTTGTTCTTACATAATGAAACAGACAATCATGCTTTACAGTATTAAACACACAAGCCAGATTAACTTAATAGTATTTTAAGTCTTTATAGTTAAAAAAAAAGAGAACAAAAAAAAAAAAACAAAAACAACAACGAAAAAACTTGAGCTTTTGTATAGCGCACTATCCACTAAACGTGCTCAAAGCTCTTTACAAAGGGTCCCCGACTAACAGCAACATGTAACATGTAGAACGAAACATGACGCCTGTTAGGCGGTAATACATTTTTTTTACGACAGAGACAACGCTGTTAACGGCCAGGTACTTATTTTACACCTGAGTACGATGAGAGAATGTGAATAAAGAGCCTTTTCTATGCGCCGAGTGAGGCTCGAACCCAGGACCTTCCGATCCGAAAGCGAGTGTCATACTACAAGACTACATAGCCGCACATACATATTTGGAACGAAAAAGAAAATCAACTGTTATACAATACCCTGCAAAAGAAACAATCAACATTATCTTGCGAGATATTCGATCCATCGAGACAGTTGTACAGTTATTCGTGGTCCAAATTGCTGTTTCCTTTCTTCCATATTCGCGGTCTAATTTCCTTTCTCATTGTGTTTGGAATGCTCAGCAATGCTTGTTGTTTTGAAATTTGCAGTTGGTAATCCGTATGCGATTGGCAGTAACTGGCAGGGAATGACAATGGAAGGAGACAGCTTAATTAGGTCTTCGGGTTTAAGAGGGCACAGGAATAGGAATGTGAGAATATTAATAAGCAAGCAACGATTGATTAGTACCGCCAAGACCTTGGCAATTATGATGACACACACACACACACACACACACACACACACACACACACACACAACAAACAAACAAACAAACAACAAAGCAAGCAACCCCCCCCGCCCCCTCCCAAAAAAAAATCCCAACAAACAACCCTAAAAGAAAAAAAAAAGAATTCATAAAAATTAAATTGACAACAAAACAAACAAAAAACAAGATGAAATGAAAACAAAACTAGCAAACCACCTAACCAAACATAGTATTTTTTATGAGACGGGACTATATAGTATGAATTAGTGTTGAACTACAAAAATTTTAGATTAAAAAAATGACATCAGATAAAATCATTAAATAAATGTCACTTAAATCTCGTCGATATCATAATATTTCGAACAACTGACAAATAATCCTGTCTCCATGCATGTGACCCTCTACGCCATAATTTTCTGCACGTCTTGTAGAGGGTGGTGATGTGGGGCCGGGGGAGGGGGGGGGGGGGGGGGGTTGAGGATTAGTGTTCGCCGGGTCGTAGAATAGGGTCATCGTGATCACGCGCTTGACAATGATGAACGTCAGGTCAGCGTGAAGAGCTCTGGATGGAGCATTGTGGACGACGTATAGGTTTGGTTTGCCCATCAGAGGTTCTAATCCCCAAGGCTGTGTGACCTTTCAAAAACAGATGGATCGTCGGGTCAAATTCGCATTTAAGAAAAAAAAAAAAGCAAATAATCTGAAAAAATACAAAAAGATAAAACAAAACAGAAGGAATATAAACAAGGAACGATTAAAAATATGGGAAGGAGTTGGGTGGGGTACGATACGTCGTGATGGATAAAAGCATATGAGAAGTATAAAGAAAAAAAGGCGGGCGCTAAATTTGATACTATCTATAATACTCTAGATGTAAATGATATTGTCAGGATCTTTTGCGCTTCATTTCAAAGCTTTTATGTTTTACACTAGAGATAATACTCGTATAAAACGTTGTACATGGTGCTAAATATAAATATTATGTAAATTGAGTTTCTATGTTGTTAATCCGAGGGCATAACATAAGGATGTAAAACAGCAGAAAACAGTCAATTGTTGTGTTAGGTTTGATATGAATTTGATAGAATAAAGTCAAATGAAATACACAGCGATCTCTCCCCCCCATCTTTCTCTCTCTCTTCTCCCCCCCCCCCCTCTCTCTCCCCCCCCTCTCTCTCTCTTTCTCTCTCTCTGTCTCTCCCTCTTTTTTTGTATCCCTTGGCCTCTCCCTCTCATTAGGTCCTCTCACAAAGCCTCTTAATTTGATTTGTTTTACTTTTACTCATACATTAACCCCCCCCCCCCCCACACACACACACATTCTTTGCCCTTTTACCTCCAGTTCCCTATAAAACTCACATTAGCAAAGTGAATACAATGATTCCCCTTCTTATTGCACTTACTTCTCACATTAAATCGCTCTTTCTCCCTTTCTCCCTTAAATGCCTACCGGACCCAATTCAACTCATTTGTTATTGTGTCCTATACGCTGTGCACAGTTTAAAGGAAAAGGTATATTATTTTATGGTGCAAAAGAAAAGGTCGCGAAACAGCAGCAGCAGCAGCAGCTCGGCACAGCTGATGAAAAAGCCACCAAGAATAAAACGAAAACCAAAAGAGAATAAAAATAAGGGGACTTTCAGTGCTGGAGAAACCGTTTCCTGAAATCACAAAAAGAAATCCTGAATTAGCTCGGCCCCTATTCAAACTGTTTCTATAATATTATTATGGCGTATCCACATTGCTGCTATTGCTACTGCGTTATATTATATACTTTATACAGCCATTGCTCCCATTGCAGTCAGTTACAATAATCTTATAGAAAGGGAAATAATATAAAGGAGAATAGGGAGCTATAAAATTTGCCCTTTTTTTATTATCATGTTGTCACGCGGAAGGTAGCGTAATGGCGATTTTACAAAAGTGCGTTAAAAGAAGTCGGTGGTCTCAGCGATTTATTGTTATTATTATTATTATTATTATTATTATTATTATTATTATTATTATTATTATTATTATTATTATTATTATTATTATCGTCGTTGTCGTCGTCATCATCATCTTCATCATCAATATTATTATTATTATTATTATTATTATTATTATTATTATTATTATTGTTATTACTATTATTATTATTATTATTATTATTATTATTATTATTATTATTATTATTATTATTATTATTATTATTATTATTATTATTATTATTATTATATTATTATTATTATCATTATCATTATTAAAGGACAACGTAAAAACCAAAAAAGAAAATAATTTACCCTTATAAAATAGTTGATCACCCTCGACTTAGGAGTATTTCTGACGTGAATAACAGCATCAAGATCTCGCGGCGTCACCGATAAAAATCGCGTTGTGTAGAAATGAATTGAGTTTAAGAGGTAACGGACGACAACGGCTTTATCTTTCGCTCTCTTCGCCTCCCAAGTTAGTTTCACCTTGGTTTTTCTGTTTGCTCCTTCCTTTCTTAAGAGGTTTTTATTATTTATGTGGTCCCTATGCTAATGTTGTATTTGATGACGGCTATGAATATATTTATCATCAGCCATTATACGTTCTCAAACCAACCAGAAGATCTTATTAGGTATTTTTTCTCTCCATATTATGAATATTGCTTTATTTATTTATTAACATATTTTTTATAATCTAAGTTATTAGTTCTTCTTTTAGATTTTTAAAATTTTCTGTCATCTCTTTTTGTGTTTATACATCCGAGACCTGCCTAAGAAAATTAAAAAATCGTAATTCTTAGGAAGAAAAATTGTTATTTCTATAGTTAGCTGTAACAACTACCCCTGACAAGGAATAAATAACACTTTACAATCCTAAATATTATGTAGTCTGGCATCAACTTTCATTTTCGATAAGTTTTAATGACTTAGAGATGCAAATAAAATTTTGAAATTGGAGCCAAAATTTCGTAATTCTACGAATTTACCGTAATAATAATAGGCGGGTTTGACACCCCCCCCCCCCACTCCCTGTCTCCTTTTTACTCTAACATCAGCCTTTCTTATAACTAATCACTGCAATACAGTATGGTCCTGGGTTGATTTAAATACTAAATTGTTCTTTTTAAAAAAGAAATGTATAGTAAAAAATTAGTGACTTGAGTTGTTATATATTTTGGTGAGGAGAATAGATGTAGTTTTTTTTTTTAATTAAGAAAAATTAAAATCTTACACTTTTAGTCATGTTATGGTTTTAAATCACTTTTTTTCTATCAGGTTCAAGCCACATATATTTTTTCTCCCTCTATTTTACGAATAAAATCTTATCTGTGTATGAAATATAATGAATTATAATCAAGAGGGTCAACAGGTTCACCATTACATGTGTAATTGAAAAGGTATTTTATATACCGTAAAAGGACCAACTTTATGAATCTAAAGTTAATAACCACCACCGAGATAAGGATTTGAATCATAA
>NC_088363.1:61937233-61942233 GCF_034508935.2 Berghia stephanieae | reverse complement strand
GTTGAGATTATTCTTGACTTGAATTTAGCACGGTTCACATAATTATGTGTCCCGCTCTAACAAGATTATTGATGGTAATGACGTATATAAGAAACTAAGATAATCAAATGTCGTATAATCAAAACAATCCGTATGGGAATGAGGAAGTATAATATGTCGTTATAATATAGTTTGGGTTATTCTTACTACATGCGTGGTATAGAATTATTCACGAAGTCCCAGGTTTGATAATTTTTTGCCAACACGAGGATCATTTAAATCGATCGATATTTGAAGGACGAGTTTTCTGGTCAAATTTTTAACACGTGTCTTTCCAGAGTACGGTAGAATGTTGAATTTGGTTTCACCACATCCTTCCGTTCAGTCATAAATAATATTATACAGCATTACATTCGGAAGTGTTGCGGGTATCTTTGCATCCTATTCCAGAAAATACTAACGAAAGAGTGAAAATGGAGAGGCTTCGTGTAGGAACGATACAGACAATAGACGTTTCGGGTACAAACCCTTGGTCAGCACAACAATACACAAATTGAGTGGAAAACAAATAAAATAACATAAAATGTACATTGTGCTGACGAAGGGTTGTACCCGAAACGTCCATTGTCTATATCGTTCCTATACGAAAGCCTCTCCATTTTCACTCTTTCGTTAGTATTTTCACGATCACAGGCTTCATTCAGGCAGCCCCTACCGTTTTCATCCTATTCCAGACACAGGATATCCCAACCGTTGTGTAATTGATAACCAGATTACATGCAATTGCACGGGAAAGGAGGGAGAGGATGTATTGGCGATGATAGCTTGCCTGCACGAGCACATATAACTCCCTGTCAGCATCGCTTTCGCCGCCTGGGAATTCTTAAATTCCACAATGCATTCGGTTATTCCACGTTACGGAACAGGCAGGCGAGGTAAAAAGGACGAATGAGCGCTGGGATAAATGGACGGATGGACGTGTTAAATGGATGGATGGAGCACAGACTACTAGGAGTATCTATGGGATGGAGAGAGAATTAGAGTTGAGGGGTGAATACATACAATTCAGAAAAAGTGTAGCGCGGGCACTTATATCAACGATGATGAGAAATGTAGGGTATAATATAAGGGAAGTGCCAGATGATAACAGAGAATAAAAATGTATGGTGTCAGAGTAGAGCCAAACTCGGACTCCCAATTTTTACGACACCCTCCGCCTGGCTGAAAAGGAGGGAGAGAGAGAGAGAGAGAGAGAGAGAGAGAGAGAGAGAGAGAGGGAGAGAGAGAGAGAGAGAGAGAGAGAGAGAGAGAGAGAGAGAGAGAGAGAGATCGGTGAGCAATAGCACAAACCACTGAGCCATACTGAGTTGCGGGTTACACTTCAGAGTGCTTCTCCCCTCCCCCCCCCCCCCCCCTCTCTCTCTCTCTCTCTCTCTCTCTCTCTCTCTCTCTCTCTCTCTCTCTCTCTCTTTTCCCTTCATCTTTTATGCTTGTATTGTTTGACAGGTGTTTTTATTAAAACAAAACAAAAACAAAAACAAACAAACAACAAACAAACAAAGAACGAAAAACACCCCCCCCCCCCAATACAAACTGATGATTATTGTTGTCTTCAAGTGAGCAATTAGGTGTGTGGTTATGCCTTTGATGACTTCAGAGATTTAGACTATATATAAGATATTACGGAAGATTTATTTTTTCTATTGAGAGCTTTTTGTTTGATGATGTAATCACATAATAAGTGTACACCAATTTATAGGAACGAAAAGAAGTCAATTTATTTCATTGTCACATTTGCAGCACAAATTATCTGACTTAAAGACTGTTATATGATTTTCAATTGTAAAAAGTCGATCGTTAAATTGTAATAATATAATAAATCTATGATTCCAATGCTGAACCGGATTACTGTCGATGTGTTACGCCCGTCAACTGCTTTTGGAATACATTCTATTCCTATCGATTACCGAGGCTCAAAATGAATTCAATTAACTTATTCCGTGTCATGGTTGTCATAAGGGTGGAGTGTGTCAGAAATGCCGTAGACGGTCGTGATACGGTTTACGTTTACGTTGGCAGTTCATCGTGTCATGAGAATATTATGTATTGACAGTGCGCGGTTCCGGCAAATTATTATGCTTGCCGCGTCTGGCTGACAAAACAAGTACAAATCATTGACTTGTGTAACCAATAATTCTCAAAACATGCCGTCTGAATAAATCGCTTTCACAGTCTTCTACAGAGATTTTTGAGATTTGTGCGGCTATGCGGTCTTGTGGTATGGCACTCGCTTTCGGATCGGAAGGTCCTGGGTTCGAGCCTCGCTCGGTGCACAGTTAAGTCCTTGGAAAAGGCTCTTTACTCACATTCTTTCACCGTACTCGGATGTAAAATGAGTCCATGGCCGTTAACAGCGTTGTCTCTGTCTGATAATAAATTGTAATATCGCCTAACAGGCGTCATGTCCGGTCTAAGGGTCCCCTGTAAAGCACTTTGAGCACGTTTAGTGGACATTGCGCTATATAAAAACTCAATTAATTAAAATTAGATTTTTGAAAACGGTGGGCACATCTCTCTGGCGACGACAAACAATTGTGTGACATAAACCACGTTTCTTTGAGTCATTTCAAAAACTAGCTTCAGATATTTATTGTTTAAGATAAAGATTGAGGTTGAAGGTCACGTTTTAGAGATGTCAAACAGAAAAACAATAGGGAATGCTTGGGAAAACATTACTCTTTCTAAAGAGTAGCTACTTTATGAGTACACGACATAGTTTAAAAAAAAGATATGATCTCGTCATCAATATTTTTCTCTCTCGCAAAACAAACTTGAATTGGTTCTTGGGTATACACTTTAGCCTTCTAAACTAGCTTGTGTCGCTATGGTTTAGATGGATTCATGGGACCTTGTGATCACAGTCTGTTTAGATAAAGACCTGAAAAAAATTCTATGAAACCGTGCCAGACAAAGCAAACTCTTACAAACCTTTTCAGATCTTTATCTTACACAGTGCCTGCTCCCCAATTTGTTACAGTTTAGTTGACCATTGTGCTCACCTAATATCAAAGCACGAGTATGAGTTTATAGTTTCTATGGATGTGGTTCAGTGATGGTTGTGGAATGTTTGGTGTCCGCCAGGAGGAACGGATATGAGAAGTTATTCCATATGCGTGTTTTGGTTATGGTCTGCTAGAAATGTCCATTCCCCTCGTTCTAGGATTCGGTTCGTTTGGTGGTATGGAGGTGTAACATGTACGGAATGCGATGGAGGAAGTAGGTAAAGGCATACGGGCGACCAAGAACAAAGGGACGTCAGTCGGCTCGTCTCGGATTGTGGATTGAAGGCAGGTGCGCATGTTTGAAAATGGCCGTTATTGATGCCGGGTATGTCTTGGTGTGAGTGAATTTTGTCTAGGTGTGCGGAGGGGATCCTAGTGATTCATTGTTTGTATCGGTTATTTTGACTTTTGTGGATGGGAGATGGTCACTCATAGTAACAATCTCATGTGTGTTGAATGAGTGCTGGTATGGTATAGGTCGAGTGAATACTCACTTTGCCATTAGCTTCTTCCATTCCCTTCTCTCTGTCTCTCTATACTCTTCTCTGTTCTACTCTCTCTCTATCTCTCTCTCTCTCTCTCTCTCTCTCTCTCTCTATATATATATAATATATATATATATATATATATATATATATATATCTCTCCATCTTTATATCTTTCTATTAGATACCCGTTCTAATTTTCGTGATGATAAATGATGATGGTTATGATGATGATGATGATGATGATGATGATGATGATGATGATGATGATGATGATGATGGTAATGGCGAGGGTGATGATGATTATGATGATTTCAATTAATTTTATGACGATGATAGTCCTGACGAATACTACACGAGTACGCATTATGTTTATCATACAATAGCACCCCATAAACAAAGCCTGTCAGTTTTGCGTCCAGATGAGTGATACTGATAGGAATGGTGGAACACTAGCTATATTGTATTCCTGATGGAAGGAGTCAAAATGTTATCTGGGTCTATCTAATGTAAATTAAACAAAGTAGCACACACATAGGTAGCTGTTCCCTCGGGGGGGGGGGGGGGGAGAGAGAGAGAGAGAGAGAGAGAGAGAGAGAGAGAGAGAGAGAGAGAGAGAGAGAGAGAGAGAGAGAGAGAGAGAAAATATCTATGTTAATTTTTTTAAAGTATGAGCAGGCAGTGGTGCAAGATAAGAGTAAGGAAATGTGTAGTTTATGCAGTGCCAAAGCTGAAAGAAAAAGACATGAAAAATTACGGTAGTCAAGAGATCAAGATCTAAGATTCAATGCCCAGTTTGGAAGGCTGATTTTTTTTTTTGGACATATTTCTTTATTTTGTCTAGCAATGTATCAATCATACATTTTCAGATGTTTATGTTTATTTTGTGGCGTCTCATAAAATTTCGTTATAACCATTTTATAATCAAGCATGTCATAGGGATGTATAGATAGATATAGGGGAAAATAGAGAAATAGATAGATAGACAGATATATATATATATATATATATATATATATATATATATATATATATATATATATATATATGTATATATATATATATAATATATATATATATATATATATATATATATATATATAAGAGAGAGAGAGAGAGAGAGAGAGAGAGAGAGAGAGAGAGAGAGAGAGAGAGAGAATCTTACAACAAACAACAACAACAAAGGGGGAATTTTGCAGTGATGATATAACGCAGCCTTTGGGTTTCCCCTCTTGACAGAGTCAAGATCTTGTCTTGGAACTTGACTTCCGGTTAAGATGCTCTGACATAGTGCGATGTAACCTCTACCCGGAGCTCTGGGATATTACTTTATGGTATCAACTGCTGCTTCTGACGTGTGCTTGTTTGCAGGTCTAATCACCTAAAGTATTATTGGCAATGTTGGAATAGAAATATTCTCAAACCAATGGGAAATATTGTCAATTACAGCAATGTTAAATCGGGCCTATAATTG
>NC_088363.1:61924733-61932233 GCF_034508935.2 Berghia stephanieae | reverse complement strand
TATCTCTTCTCCTAGAACATAACAGCACACTTCTATTATTGCCATCTCGTGTGTCGTTTTACTAATAAGAAAAATTGAATGGGAGAGGAAAAACCAAGACGGCATGCAAAATCGCATTATCTCCATTCTTTGTTATGTGCATTTTATTAATTTTCAAATTCGAATCCTTTTTCTTACTCCTCCTTCTTCTTCTTCTTCCTCCTCCTCCTCCTCCTCTTCCTCCTCCTCCTCCTCCTCCTCCTCCTCCGCATCATCATCACCGTCTTCTTCTACTTCTTTCTCCTCTCCTAATTCCCCCCCCCCTCCTCCTCCTCCTCCTCCTCCTCCTCCTATTCCTCCTCCTCCTCCTTCTCCTCCTCCTCCTCCTTCTCCTCCTCCTCTTTCTAATCCTCCTATTTCTCCCCATCCTCCACCACCTACTTTTCCTCATCCTCTAGTAGTAGTAGTAGTAGTAGTAGTAGTAGTAGTAGTAGTAGTAGTAGTAGTACTTGTTGCGTCAGTCGTCGTCGTCTATCTGTTGTTTCTCCCAATCACAAATTCTTTCTCCAATTGCATTTCGTTTACTCCTAGACATCTATCCATTCTCCCGCTTCGTCCCTCTTCCTCATTCCTATCTCTTGTTAACTCTATCTTTCTCTCTTTGTTCCTTTATATATAAGATTTAGGATCAACGAACTTTATTTCGAATTCGTACAGAATTGTTAAACACAAGAACAAAAATTGATCCAGACGGTTTGGAAATGAAATTATGTTCAACAAGAATTAAATAATTTCATCAACTATGTTTTGCCCCCTCTCCGTTCCCCTTTACGTTGCTTTGTCAAGTTCGAGAACCCCCTCTTTATTACCTGGGGTGGATGGAAGAGGTATTTCCTGATTATATTATCAACAACTTGAAGACGGTATCGGTCCTTGTTGTTTCTTTGTGTCTTTCGAAAACATGAAAGTGAATTTCTTTTTTTTTTTTTTTGGAGGCAATACTGTGATATAAAGATATGAAAAAAATTAAAGCATAACTATGTCAGACAAAGCAAATGAGAAAGATAAATACGAGATAATCATCCCAGGAGATCAGCCTGTCTGGACGAGGGTTCGAACTTGATACCTACATAACATCTGCTGCTATTTAATAATAGCTGATCTGTAATAGAGGTAAAAGCTTTGGACTGTAAATAGTATGGAACACAATGAATAAATAAATAGATAGGTAAAGAAATGAATAAATAAATAAATAAATAAATAAACAAATAAATAGATAAATAAATAAATAAATAAATAAATCAATAAATAAATAAATAAATAAATAAATAAATAAATAAATATGACAGCTTAAAAAAATCTAAATTCTTATCAGGAACGTGTCAGGCCAAACGCCGTCCTCAGTCAACAACAACAGCAACAACAACAACACTAATAACAAAACAACAACAAAGATCAAAATGGTTATACTTCAACGTAAAATCCAAAAAGAAAAGTTCTTGGTAAGACTAGTCAGGTTAGGCGATAGCGGAAAGTACTGCGTTGGGGGTGGGGGGGGGGGGGGGGGTTGAGAGAGAGAATCGGGAGCTTTGCATTTATTGTAATCATAAGATTATAATTAGGAGAAATGTTTTTTTTTATACTTTAAACTCAAAACGCAACATTGTTTTATCAATCTACGTAACTATACGGAGATTTTTTGTTGTTTAAAAGGCGTTTTCTATTTCCACATCACCATATCCCGAAAACATTGCTACCATTCGTGTTCATTCTCTCCCCAGTTAGCAGGAGAGCACATTAGACGCCGTCAATGTTTTGAAGCCATAGACTTTGTTTATATTTTTTATCTACATCCCATCAATTATATTGTGGTGAACGCGACTGAAACCTGTCAAAATATCCATTAATGCCATAATAACTATCACCAACACCACTACTAATACTGGATACCACTAACCGTCATGTCTAATTTCTGCGACCGATTACTTACCCTAATGTGCCAGTTTCTTAAAAGAGACATTAAAAAAAAAATCTGACCAGATAATTTTTCCCTTCACATTTTTATATAAATGAATAAAAAAGTAGTCCTTCAGAGCCATGAGGCCCATGGAGCTAGAATTTAGGACAATAGAAATTGCTTGCTATCCTTTAAATAGGACGCTAGTCTATCGCAAAGTACTTTCCGCCCGATCTAACAGATCCAGATTTTTATAGCTATCGATTAAAATGACTCACAACTTGTCAAATAATTCCCAAAAACAAATGGCAAAAAAAAACAAACAAAACAACAAAAAAAAAAAAAAAAAAAAAAAAACCCGAGACTTTAAAGGAATCGATTGATTAAAAAAAATTATTATCGGCCAAAATGAAACAAAAAGTGTTCTGTCGGAAGGCGTCAATAATGTTTTGACCACCAAGCACAAAGCGTGGTGAAAGCTAATGTGCCAAGCAGGCCGGGATCCGATAGTGCTTTATTATCACGTCGTTTTATCTCCCAACCATCTCCCAATGGCAGGGCGCTATCATGTCAGTTAAGTAAAGAATTCAATGTACTGGAAAGTGTCCTGCGAGTGTGGAAGCGTTACTCGATACATAAATCACAGATTATTGTCTGTAACTCGACCAGCCCTAGATATTATAATAAACCAAAGGAATAAGCAGCGGTTTGAAGTGGCTGGGGCTGGGGATGGGCCGACGTGTACACATATGCAGGTCTGGCATCCGAAATCAATTTATGGGCCTGGTTTAACATTGTTGACAATATTTTGCGTCTTTTTTTTGTTGTTGAGATTTTCATTCCAACAATGAGCCCGTCATGAATTGGGTTAGTTTTCACCACAGTTTTCCCTCGGAGTTTTAAACCTTCTCTAACTTATACTTTCTTGTGTCTGATCGACTCAAACCCAGATTTATGTAATTTAAAAACAATTTGCACAAGAAATAACTAAATAAATACAAATAAAGAAATAAAATCGAAGCTCTTAAACAGGGCAATAGTATAACAACCCAATTTTTCAATAAAATGTGCCACCAGTTGTTATTTCCCCTAAATGCAGCGATCAATTAAGACTTAAGTGTATTGACATTACTTTGGTATAATATTTTTTATATTATTATTAAAAGCTTAGTTCATTCCACTGTGTGGTACGACGACTAGATTAACATTTTCTGTTAACATAGCAGCGTATATAATTGTTTGCTGGCCCATCTTCCTATAACTATAAACAAAGCAAAGTATTTCATTGTTTGCTGGCACAACTTTGGTAAACAAATTAAAACAAATAGAAAGTCGAATTTTTCGTTCCATTAATAAAAAATTCAACATTTCCCCCGAGATTTCAAGAAAGGTTTGTTTTTAAGAATGCACGCAGAATCATTGAACTAGAATTATAATTCTTTATATTATTATAATGATTTATCTTCCTTCTCCCACCCGGTTCTTTCGCTATTCATTCCTCTCATTCTCTTTTCTCTCCTCCCCCCTCCTCCCCCCCCCCCCCCAATTCTCTCTTGTGTGCGCGCTCTCTCTCACTCACCCTTCTTTCTCTCCCTCCCTCCCTCCCTCCCTCCCTCTCTCTCTCTCTCTCTCTCTCTCTCTCTCTCTCTCTCTCTCTTTTGTTCGTTGTCTCTATTTATTGCCCTAATTCCTTGCCAACCGGGTTGAAATAAGACCTTGTAGGTTTTTATGATGGACACACGGTCGTCCAGGGATTCGTTGATCGGCCCCCTGGTGGGTCCCGGGGCAGGGCACAATGGAAGGTGGTCCATCGGTCTGAGTTACTGGGCCTGCTAGATTGGATGGATGGATGGATGAGAGAGGAGGAAGCTGGGAAGGGAAAGCTTTGTGAAGAGAGATGCCCATAGCCATCTAGTCCGTAGTATAGAGAGAGCTATGGAGATGCCGCTTGTATTGTTTATAACGGATGTTATGAACGGTCACATTTCTATTTCTATTTTATTTCGCTAATAGTTTTTCTCCTTCTCTCTCTCTCTCTCTCTCTCTCTCTCTCTCTCTCTCTCTCTCTCCTCTTCTTCTTCTTCTTCTTCTTCTTCTTCTTCTTCTTCTTCTTCTTCTTCTTCTTCTTCTTCTTCTTCTTCTTCTCTCTTCTTCTTCTCTCTCTCTCTCTCTCTTCCCTCTCTCCCACTCTCTCTCTCTCTCTCTCTCTCTCTCTCTCTCTCTCTTTTCTTTTTCTTTTACTGTATTCAATCTAAATGCTGTTTTTCCTCCCTTCACTTTTTCTTCTATTCCTCATTGATGATGATTATGAATATGATAGCGATTGGTGGCGGTGGTGTAGAGAATGATTAATATGCTTCTGCTGCTACTGCTGTTGTTATTGCTACTGCTGCTGCTGATGATGATGATGATGATGATGACGACGGTGATGGTGATGATAATGAATATGATGATGATAATGATGATGATGTTGATGATGTTGATGATAATGATGATGATGATGATGATGATGATGATGATGATGATGATGATGATGATGATGATGATGATGATGATGATGATGATGATTGTCATGATTATCATGATGATGTGTTGGAGAATGAGTAAGACTATAAGTAATCAATAATCGATGAAATTAGATAATTATCGTCATCGAGGAGGATAATGACGACGATACTGACAGTTACAATAATGATCAAAGCCGAATATAACAATATTACACCCTTTCACTATAATATATTAAATTATCATCCTAGGCATTGAAACATTTTCTTCACATTACAATTGAAAAAATAAAATTCCCTAGACACTGCCACGTTTGTTTATTATTGCTTCATGACAATCCATGTAAACACTCGGGGGGAAAACGAGTGTACATCTATTTTACGATCGTGCAAATACTACAATAACTCTATCGAAACAAAAGCGGCATCGGAATGTAATGATAAAAGCGCCGAGCAATTAGATACAAGTCTTGACGAAATGTCGATATAATACAGTATCTGTTTTTCAATTCCAATCATTAAAATGCCACTTTTTGTACGCTGCTACCGCTTCAAGCATTTCGGTTGTAATGTCTGTTTTTTTTCATTTTTTTTTTCTTTTCTCTCCTCCTCCTCCCCCCCCCTCTCTCTCTCTCTCTCTCTCTCTCTCTCTCTCTCTCTCTCTCTCTCTCTCTCTCGCCTTCTCCCTCTTTTTCTATCCCCCTCCTACTCCGCTTCCCCTTCTATTTGTTTTGTTGTACTTTTTGTTCTTCTTTTACATGTTCTTTTTCTTGTTGTTGATATTGTTATTGTTATTAATTATTAATCTTACACTGGTTTATTATTATTATTATTATTATTATTATTATTATTATTATTATTATTATTTTATTATTATTATTATTATTATTATTATTATTATTATTATTATGTTGTCGTTGTTGTTCCCATTTAGATTGTTCATTTATTTATTTATTTATTTATTTATTTTTTTTTTTGGATTATTGTTTTGTCCCATTAATACAAGGGATTTTCAGTAGGATGAAGATACTGAGAATGGGAGTGGAGGAGGAGGGAGGGATAGGAGCAGGAGCAAGAATAGAAAAGAGTTGAGAATTAGTTTTAGAAGGAGGGAGAATGGGGAGATAACTGTTTTGGTTATTATCAATGATGTTTTATTGTTCAAGTTTGTGGTTATCACAATGAAGGAATGACAAATTTGACTGATATTGTTTTGGAAATGACATCACGGCTCCCATCGTCGTCTCCGCTTTTTTTTTTTTTTTTTTTCATCTTCATAAATATGTTTCGTTCTGTTTTCTTTGCTTTGAAATGATTCCCCTGGAATTTTCTGAAAAAGCAATGTGTATATTATTCGTTACGTCGTCTTGCTCGGAGGTTGTCTGCTTTTTCTATTTACTTTGTATCACTATTCCCACACATTTCCACGCATTGCTGGAGATGGGGCTGGGAAAACGATTAGTTAATGGTGAGGATGTTGTTGATGATTTTGATGATGATGAATATGATGATGATGATGATGATGATGATGATGATGATGATGATGATGATGATTGATGATGTATTGCACTGTTCCAAATGCTTATTATGTAGATGTTACAGTTAGATGGAAATGTAAGGAGACATTACGTTACATTGTGTTGATGTGTCTATGATACCTGATATAATATTATCGTAACATTTCTCTCCCTTTGAAATTTACTGTGGTTGGTCTGTAGTCTCTGATGATGATGATGATGATGATGATGATGATGATGATGATGATGATGATGATGATGATGATGAGGATGTGCATTGATCACACTATTATTATATTGTCAAGGGTTCAAGTTCAACGCAGGCGATTTTCAAGGAGTTATCCATTCCAGTTCATATCGTCAACATTTCTCAAATCCACTGAAGGCAAATTCAAAAGTCTTTAGTCTCCTAGAAATCATTTTTATTCACCAAAAATAACCATAATTAGTTTATATATATATTAGCTAGATAGATAGATAGATGGATGGATGGATGGATGGACGGACGTAAGGGCGGTCGGACGGATAGAGAGAGAGAGAGAGAGAGAGAGAGAGAGAGAGAGAGAGAGAGAGAGAGAGAGAGAGAGAGAGAGAGAGATAGGTTGGGTTAATAAGTGCGAGTAAAACAAACAAATTCGGCCATCTTGCTGTTACACCCTGCAAATTAAAACTCTTTCGTTCTTTCCTTCCTTCTATCCGCTTTTCTTAATACGTATTATCTGTCCATCCGTCCAGCTCCTGTTTTTGTGTATTTTATCCCCCTTTTCTCCCCTTTTCCATCTCTCCCTTTCCTAACGTGTAACCGGGAGCGAGGCAATTAGAGATAATTCTGTTTCCCATGTAAATAATACCAGGGATCCCCCACCCCCCTTTTCCCCTTCCCCATCTTAACAACTGCTTCAAACTAGGGAAACGTCAGTCACTCAGGGCGCTCCGATTACATCTTGTCACGATGGGGTCTGACTAGGTTGCCTCTAATCCGCAACTGAAATAACATTTTATCATAATAATTATGTCTTTTTTCAATATTTGGTTTTTAATTAAGAAATGACTAATGTAAATAATAATAATATTATTATTATGATGGAAGTAAAGTAGAAATAGGAATACTTTGATGTGTGTGGAAACTGATGTAAGGGGTATGATTATACAATATCGCTTTTGAAGATGGTAGCGCACTGGCTTCCTGATGTGAATGACCGAGCTTGAAAGGGAGTTGGAATTTGTTTGTTTTTTTGTTTATTTGTTTGTTTGTTTCATCCTCCCTATTTGTTTGTTAACTCAACATTGTTTCCATATTTGACAAAATGTGATAGTTTTGTAACCTTATATATTTGTGTTTTGTTTTTTGTCTCCTGACCAAGGCCAAGGGCCGAAACGTTGTTTGTTTAGTGTTGTTCCGCCCTTGTATATGAGCCACATTTACTCACTTCCTCTTTCTCTCCAGTAAATGGTCAAGCTTGGTCTATTTAGATTATGGGACGGTAAAGGGAAAGAAACTTGCCACCTTATGTCGCTTACCCTGGACACTGGACACTGCCCC
>NC_088363.1:61909733-61919733 GCF_034508935.2 Berghia stephanieae | reverse complement strand
TTCTGGCCAAATTTTCAAATACGAATTTGTTTTAGAGTACGACAGTGAAGTAGTTTTAAAAAATGTTACAGCTTGAGAGACAGGATGATAATTAGTAACAAGTTTGTCGGAGTTAATTTGTCTACTAGCCTAATGTTTTGATGTTTGTTTTCGTTCCCTCCTTTTTCTACCCTTGAGTCGCGCATTCTCTATTCACGTGCAATCGTGTTTCATAGCGTGAAATGGCCATCGTAAGCTCAAGCAAGCTGTATTTACAGATAAATGATATATTCTTTTCAATCTTTTGTTTTTCTGTCTTTTTTTCCATTTCTTTTTCTCCTTTTGTTCTTGATTCTTATGGAATGAAATTATATGTGAGGGCGCTCGTCAGGAAATCAGAAAGTCGTAGAGGAAATCCATGGTATTTTAAAAATAAATTCTTATAATATTTTCTCATTGTTGGGCGGGGGTGGGGTGGTGGCGATATTGATGCTATGCGGTTAGCGAAAATACTCACATATCCACCAGCCAGTTTAGACATACCATCAGACAAAACTATCCGTAGCCGTATTCTTTAACGTTTTTAGTCTGATTGATATGATATTTTGAGAACTAATCATTTCACGGGCTGTCTAAAAATAATAACAAAGAGCTGAGTGACATCAACTTCGTATTTTCTTTAGCATACATACATTTTCTAATTTCTATTCACCAACACTGTATCCCCTTGTCTGTCATCATCCCGTCTTTCATGTCAGTAGCCAGTACTCGCCGACAGAATAGATACGTCTTCACTTGCTTCATCGTAAAGTCAACCTCCATCAACACTACATACTTTCACACCTAGTAAACTCGGCCTTATACCGTGTAAACAATTTCAATCACTAATCTTATCACATTCCGACGAGCTTGGCTATGAAAATGTTCCATTGTCTGTTGTTACTGATAATAATAATGATTTTTATTTGAATGCGAAGAAAGGGCAATACCAGTAGGTGAATCATTAGGTAGACAAGTATATTATGTAGTAGGTAGTTAAGGAGAAAGATATTCGGATAGATGTATAGATGTATGGAATGGATAGATAGAAAGATTGAAACACAGGAAGGTAGAATAAAATAATCGGATATAGTTGATACATTATAATAATTTGGAGAGAAAAAAAACTAGAGAGAGAGAGAGAGAGAGAGAGAGAGAGAGAGAGAGAGAGAGAGAGAGAGAGAGAGAGAGAGAGAGAGAGAGAGAGAGAAAGAAAGAGAGCGAAAGAGAGAGAGAGAGAGAGAGAGAGAGAGAGAGAGAGAGAGAGAGAGAGAGAGAGAGAGAGAGAGATGAATGAGCATGGTGGAGTAAATTAATGTTTTATTGGCTGGCACAGCATGCCGAGACAGTGATAATGAAAAGAAACACGGGAGAAATTTAATTATTGATTATGGTTGTAGCTCGCGATCGATGTCTAAATATGACAGACGATATGGAAGAAATAAAATTAGATTAAGTAGTCTTAAAAAATGAACAAAGCAAACAAACAATCAATAAGATAACAAAACCACACGTATTGAAATTCAGGCACAGTGCAGACATGTTGATGTATTGAAATCCAATAAGAGACCTGCCAAACTCACTCGTTTTAACGTGTGTCTCAAATCTAAAGATCATGGTCAGGACAAGAGCATTGTGTGTTTAAGTGACTGGCCTCTATATCGGAATTTCTTTTTATTCAAACCTGAAATGCATTCTTTTTCAGTTTTCCTCAAGATATTTTTAAAAAGTTATGTTCTTTTTTTTTTTTTTTTTCAATAGTTCCATAACAGACACGCCGATGCTTCGCATTATATTATTTGGATGTGTCTGGTGGTACACAATTATGTTAAAAACAAACAAACAAACAAACATGTAGTCCTGGGGGAATAAAAAGAAACAAAAGGGAAGAAGAAACAAAACAAAACGAACCCAATTTCAAACTTAACTGGAAGACTATTCAAAATTTTATTTTTAAACTATTCGTGGTGTCATTTTCATCGAAGAAATAAAAAACAAGCAAACCGAAACACAAAAACAAAGTCCTTTTTTTTTTCACTTCTCTCGTAAGCAGAGAATTAAGTGGCCCATTCACTTGATAAACGAGATGTGTGAAAAGACCTTGATAGAAGATGAACGTGCACAAGAGTTCCTGTTGAAGATGAACGCGAGCAAGAGTTACAGTAGCAGGTGCTGACGAGAGTTGCACGACTTGCCCCGGGTGATGAATTGGAAGGATTTATGGTAGCGAGTGCCTCCGATTGTTTGTTTTTCATTTTTTCTCTCTCTAGATTCTTGCTCCCGTTAATTCTCCAGATTCATGCTCCCGTTGAAAAAATGATGTCGTTTCTATCTGATGTAGAAAGTACTGTGCACTGTGCACCTGACCGAAACGATTGGGCGCCTCTCCTGTCAGTACAGAGGGATGCATTTGTCTTAAAATCTTATCTTTTGTGATTTATTGTTATTGCTTCAATGGGTGTGATCTTTAAAAAAGGGGTGGGGAGAGGGGGTTGAGAGAAAGGGAGATGTGTGTTTGTGTGTGTGTGTGTGTGTGTGTGTGTGTGTGTGCGTGTGCGTGTGTGGTGGGGGGGGGGGGGTGTCTTAGAGAAACCATTAGTTCAGCAACATTTTAAATTTAATTAAAGTGGTTATAAAAGTATATAGTTGGGTCATTTTAATGTGGGGGGGGGGGGGGAGGGACTACCTAGGACATCTATAGATGCCGCCGAAAACGACAAGATAACTTGAATTAACAGCTAAAAAGATAAGTAACTGGATATATCTAGATATTGAATAAACGACAAATATGATAAATTAATAGGTAAAGAGATAGGTAAATAAATAAATAGATAAACGGCAACTGAGTTTAATAGATATGATAATATATAGATTGGAGAGAGAGAGAGAGAGAGAGAGAGAGAGAGAGAGAGAGAGAGAGAGAGAGAGAGAGACTCATAAATTTAACTTACATAATATATTATAAAAGATGTTTATTGTTTTGCGAGACAGCATCGTGTATTCCTTATCGCCTTTCCTAACAAGAAGTTTTATTGCAGCAGATATCTATCATGTAAAACGATATTATTCATCAGGTTACTAAGTGTACGCACTTTTTATGCCGCTCGCCTCAACTAACAAATCAGTAACTTTACTACAAATCATATCTATAAATGACTGCCTTCCTTGCAACGGGCGTGTTTATAATCGTACTCACTATTTTATTGCTAATGCGATTTCAGATTTCAGCACTTTGCTCGTGATGTTTATTCGATTTTAGATTTTACCGAGAGACAAAAGAGATTCATTTGTTCCCACAGACTGGGGAAATACGTAGCTTAGTGTATATTAAATATTGTAAATCTTCTATAATAAATATAGAAATAAAATACATTGCTTTTCTCGAGAGTGGTTGTATTAGATAACAGATTAATTGAGCTTGAGATTAAAACGAGGCAGAAGGCCAAAATAGTTGTAATGTGAGCATTCATTCGTCTTTAAACCACTTTAACGTAGATGAGTAAATAATACATATCCATATCACACACGGCTTTATTTTTATGCATATCAAATGTATGGTATGTGGGTTCGAGCCTCGCTCAGCGCATCGTTGAGCCCTTGGAAAAGGCTCTTTACTCACTTTCTCTCACCGTACTTAGGTGTAAAACGAGTACTTGGCCGTTAACAGCGTTGTCTCTGTCCGAAAAAATTGTAGTATCGCCTAACAGGCGTCATGTCCCGTTCTACATGTTAAGTGTTGCTATTGGCCAGGGACCCCTTGTAAAGCGCTTTAAGCACGTTTAGTGGATATTGCTCTATATCAATGCTCTATTTTTTTTGGTGACTTTTTGTTTGTTGTTGAGGGAGTTTTTACAAAATGTGTTTATTAAAATTTGTAGATGGACTTTTCAGGCTTTCCTTGGCGTTTAAAATATTACAAGGGGTTGATGCTCAGTTGGTAGAGCACTCACTTCACACATAAAGGGATCGTAAAGCCGAGATATTTATTGACTCTCATTTCCACCCAGCAGTGATTGGGTAGCTGGGTCTGTTAGATATGGCAGAAAGTACTCTGCGATATTATATAGAGGATGGCAATCGAGGACATCTATAAATAGATGCCGCTGGTGGCAATCAATTGCTATTGTCTATTTCACGCTATAGAAACCGGGATAAACTCCTGTCCCACGGGCTTAATGACTCTGAAGGACTACTTAACTTATTACAAACGGTCTTTGCTTCGTACCCGAAAAGTACCGAGTTCGATCACCCGCGGCTGCGCTGTGTGGCCTTGAGCAAGTTACCTCGCCCTAGCTCCTTTTTCTGGCGCTGCATTGCGGCTGACACCTGGGTTATTCCAGTCTTCACTCGGAATAGACCCTAGAGACAAATTTCCCCTATGGGATAAATAAAGGGAATTTTATTTACTTTTATTTTATTTGAACCAATCGATATTTGAAGGACCAGTTTTCTGACCAAATTTTAAAAATACATTCATATCTTCCAAGGTACAGCAGTTGACTGGTTAAAAATTGAAAGGAATAAACAGATGGAAAGAATAGAAAAAAACTGACTGATGACAATGAGACAAAAGGGCTTATCTAATCTTATGTGATACCTGAGCCATTTCACGTGTTTGATGTGTTAGAATTAAACAACTTAGGCGGTAGTTTTATTACCATGTGCTGTGTGCTAGCCCTGGTTGGTCATACATAATTAAACGTGTAGGGGAGCAGACTGCCATTCTATTACTGTCCTTGTCGCGGCCTCATTTTCTTTCTTTGTTTACGCTTGTTTAATTTTAATGGGAGATGGTGTGTCTCTGCTATTGTATTTGTTTTATTTGTGGAGCGTGTCATGTGACTTTTTAATTTTGAGAGCGCGCATGTCAATCCAATCAGCATGATGGGTGGTGGGTAGTGGTGCTGGTGGTGCTGAAATGTTTCTTGGCCCCTGTTCACGTTTTATGTATGGCTTGCTATTCGTGAGATTCTCCTCACAAAGTTGTTATATTATTCCCTCTGAGGTATATTTATGATGTTGTTATTGTGCAAACAAACAATTCCACAAACAAATAGTCAAACAACGAGTTATTACTAATGAGAAAGTCGGAACGCAGAGGTCGAGATTGATTATATTATATTATCATCAGAAAAGAGAAAGGGGACACCATCAGGACTGCTCTGGGGAAACGTTGAATCTCCGAAGGGAAACATTGAATCTCTGAAGGGAAATATTGAATCTCTGAATGGAAACATTGAATCTCTGAAGGGAAACATTGAATCTCTGAAGGGAAACATTGAATCTCTGAATGGAAACATTGAATCTCTGAAGGGAAACATTGAATCTCTGAAGGGAAACATTGAATCTCTGAAGGGAATCATTTGAATCTCTGAAGGGAAACGAAAAAGCATGACAAGAAGGCCTTGGAGATAAAGCGTTCAGAGAGTTGCCGCAACCATATATATATATATATATATATATATATATATATATATATATATATATATATATGTGTGTGTGTGTGTGTGTGTGTGTGTGTGTGAAGGAATGAGACGAGACTTAGACCTGATGGAGGATGCTTACTATGGTCAGAGAATTCCGCCTTGACAGAGATAGATGACGGTTCTTGATTGCAACCCGCATACTTACTGACATAACTAGCTGTAAGCAAGAATGCGGCGACAAGATACCACCGACAATGACTGCATTATTCGTACTTTTCTCATAATGGAAACTTCCTTAATTTATAGTGAATAGTATTAACGGTGTTACAATGGCCTAAAATAAGTTAAAGATCACCTTCCTCCCTCCCTTTAAGTTAAAGATCACCTTCCTCCCTCCCTTTAAGTTAAATATCACCTTCCTCCTTCTCTCTATTTAAAGGTCTTAAATAGACCGAGCTACCTAAATAACTAACTTGGATAGCTTAAGATGTTGACGGGACGAAGCTACACCTTCAACTATGGGTTTTATCTTTCTTAAACAGTTATTGCCGTAATCTAGAAAAACACGTATTTAAAAATTTGGCCAGAAAACTCGTCCTTCAAATATCGATCGATTTAAATGACCCCCGTCTTGTTAAAAACTCTCTAACCTGGGATCTCGCGAGGTCTTTAATAATGTCCCAGGTTCGAGAGTTTTGCCGCGATGAGTATCATTTAAATCGATCGATATTTGAAGGATTACTTTTATGGCCAAATTTTTAAGCACTTGTATTTCCAGAATACGGCAGTTAACTGGTCAATTATTAAAGAATTTAAAATTCAACTTTTGTGCCGACAAGAAGAAATGAACGACACATTTCCCAGGAATTGAATATGATTATTATGATTTATTTTTTCCCCATATAAGTCATCGAAGTTAATGATACACTGGGTGGCCCGTTCACTACTTGTACGTTCCTTTTTGTCTTATGCGTGTTAGTTTTCATTGAACTGGATTTTCTATTGTGTTTCATCTTACGTAGCTGAGGAAATTGCTGATGTCTTTATTGCTATAATCATAGGAATGTTGGCGAGTTGTATGTAAACATGCTATAGAGGGGGTCTTTTGTCTCGGCCAAAATCAGTAAGACGAGACGCAAGCTCTTTCCTAAAAGAGCTCTACGTCTTATTATAGAAATTTGCGAGGTTAATTCGAGTGTGTTTGTAACATGTAATTTTGTCTTGTTCCCGGAATAATCGAAGTTGTAGACGTTGTTGAAGGTAATTTTCATGTCAGACGATCGTCGTCGATTTAAAGGTTCTCTCTCGCCACTGCTACCGCCATGCTTGGATGCCCGTTTTAATCGAGGCTCTTGTCAGCACGCAATCTACAGTCTCACTGAATTAGTTGAGATTAGCATTGAGAATTGTAGAATTTTGAATAAATAACAAAATTAGATAAAGATCTCATTGATCTTATTTGGAGCTATAAATCACAAAATCCTGAAGATTCTGACATTCACTTTCCTGTTGCGATTTTAATTTTGTTTGTTTGTTTTTTTTTTAAAAAAAAGATAAAAACCAAATTAATTGTTTGTCAAAATTTTAAAACAAATTTTGAATTCACAAGTAACAGCATGTGGCGGTTACCGGCTCAGTTACCGTGAAAATTGAATCGTTCGAAATTTGGTGTTTGAATTTAGATGTCGCAGAGCATGAAGACGGCAAAAGCACTTGAGTGGGATGGGATTGAGGGAGGAGATAATGCGAAGATTGAGTGAGAGAGATTAAAGACTTAATATTCAATGAATCATAATTTTTTAAAAAAGATAAATTATATTTGTGAACGACTTCTTTGTACACAAAAGCGGCATTGCTTTTGGCAGCTTTTCACCAATGATAATATGTGATAGGATTATGTTTGGTGCATGATTTGGAGATGTCTTGTTAAAGAAATAAAGCGAATAAAGGGTACATTATGTGGGTCATGAATAGGGCGTAAATAAGAAATCAATGAAATGCACTTGTTTCCATTCTCATCAAAACACATTTGATTTTTTTTTTATTTGTTCCTCACAACTTGTTGAAATAGTTTGTTTAACCCAATGTATTTTTCTCTACATTAGCACCCGCTGTATATTGTGAATTGTGATGTTCTTGATATCAATGTTTGTTCAATTGTTGTTATTGTTTATTGGCATTCTCAGTCATGTCTTTGGTGATACAAGATATTAGTATGTAGTTTTTGTGTTGTTTTTTTCTTTAAATACACGATTAAGAACCAAATTCATTGCTACCCACTCTAAGTGTTGCTTGATTTTGTAGCAAGACAAAATCTAATGAATTCACGCCTCTTTTAATACGGTCATTTATGTGCTTTCAAAGATTTACTCTCTCTATCTATTTCTCTCTCTCTCTCTCTCTCTCTCTCTCTCTCTCTATCTCTCCCCCCCCCTCTCTTTTTTTTTCATCATTGTTATCCTGTGTGTGTTGTTGTTGTTGTTGTTGTTGTTGTTGTTGTTGTTGTTGTTGTTATTGTTGTTGTTGCTTAGTATTTTATGTCTATGTGTGCGTGTGTCCAAATAATTTAATTTATAACAATAATGAATGGCCAAATCGTTTTAAGTGAGAAGAATAAATAAAATCATCGAAATGTGTAGCGAATAGGAATGGAGCATTGTAACACGATATATTTGAACTATGCGGATGATTTTGGCATCGCAGTATCGACAGAATGAACGCCAAGTGTCTGACTGAGTCGTTTTTCCAACTTGCTCGCCGCGAGGAGCATTGGCATTCGATCACATCCCGTTGAGATAATGTCATAATTGTATTGAGATAATTGTCTCTTTACGATGTTATAATATCCTTTCTCATTTTATATATATATATATATTTTATTATTTTCCCTTTTAAAGAGGAGACACGCTTGCATCAATTGAATGCGCGACTAGCGATACACTTTCGAGCTAGTGAAATTATGGTAACTGACAATAATTATGCCTGACAAGTAAGGAGGTTGGGGCTAGGTTTTGTGTGTGTGTGTGTGTGTGTGTGTGTGTGTGTGTGTATGTGACTGTGTGTGTATTTGAAGTGAAGGATTGGGGGGGGGGGGGGGGGGGGGGGGTGAAAAGATTGGATAAATAGATGGAGATTGATCATCAGATCGAGTTCTTAATTTTTTTTAAAAGACATTGATTATCTCTTTATTTTAGTTTATAGGATAAATAATTATACGGTTGATATTGAATTTTATTTTACGTTAGACGAACCAATAATGCTATCACCAGTTAGTCAGTCAACAGATAATATTATTCTATCAATAAATTACTCTCGTAACTTCTTCGCTTATTTACAGACATAAATTACATAACCGTCCGTTAATTAATTCATTCATCCACCCATCTATCCATCCTTTCATCTAACCATCCGTCCAACCATCCACCCACCCATCCATCCATTTATCCATTTACCCATCAATCAATCTTTTAACTGTATCTCTAGCGCCCTCTCTCTCTCTCTCTCTCTCTCTCTCTCTCTCTCTCTCTCTCTCTCTCTCTCTCTCTCTCTCTTCCTTTTCCTCCTCCACCCCCCCCCTTCTCATCACCTATCCATCTTATTCCCTCACCCCATCCATCCATATACCATTAAGAAATCTTTCTCCCAATTATCCACTGGAAAAAGATTGAGACTGGAACTTACTGGCTTTTTTATCTATTGTTCGGTTGTGTGGGTTACACTACTCCATTAATAATAATAATAATAATAATAATAATAATAATAATAATAATAATAATAATAATAATAATAATAATAATAATAATAATCATAATAATAATAATAATGATAATAATAATAACAATAATAATAACAAAATAATAATAATAATAATAATAAATAATGATGATGATGATGATGATGATGATGATGATGATGATGCTGATGATGATGATGATGATGATGATGATGATGATGATGATGATGATGATGATGATGATGATGATGATGAAGATATAATAATAATAATAATAATAATAATAATAATAATAATAATAATAATAATAATAATAATAATAATAATAATAATAGGAATACAACATCTGAAAACAAGAACAAAATACCAAAACACGTAATGTTTCGGGCTCAAAACCCTTCTCCAGCCACTGACCCCCCCCCCCCCCACACACACACCTCCCGCAATTAAAACATAAGTACACAACTTAAAACCCCAGATAGATGGCAGAGGGGTATTCCTTTACCCACTTGTTGAAATCCAGACTATAATTATATTAGCTGCATTTCCTCAAATCGGTTCTCTGTCTTGTAATCGACCCTGGAAATTAACCAGTTAACTGCCGTACCATGGGAAAAACACAACAACATTTTTTTCAATAATTTGGCCAGAAAATTCATCCTTCAAATACCGATAATTTAAATGACACTTATCTTGGTAAAAACTGTTCGGAAAGACTCAGGTTAGAGAGTTTTTGCCAAGATGATTGTCGTTTAAATAATCTATCGTTATTTGAAGGACTTGTTTTCTGGCCAAATTTTTAAATAGTGCGTGAGTAAATTTT
>NC_088363.1:61902233-61904733 GCF_034508935.2 Berghia stephanieae | reverse complement strand
CTGTGTCAAAATGTTATGACATTCATTGGCGGTTTTGTATTGGGCGATGGATTATTGAAAGACCCAACACCGCGTCTCCCCTTTTGAAAAAAAGAATCTCACCTTTTTTCGCCAATTCCCAACCGAGTGCTGTTTATCACTATGGCAGTTTAAAATCGAACGTGATTGATCCCTTTTCGCAAATCAATGGTGACAGCCAAACCTCTCTCTGGCAGTGGCTCTAGTGGTGACGGTAATGGTGGTGGTGGTGGTGGTGGTAGCGGCGTAGTTAGTGTTGGATATAGCAGTTGTAGTGGTTGCGATGGTTGTATTGTAATAATATTATTTGCGATGCTGTTGCTGCTGGTGTTGGAAGTTACCTGATGCACGTAAAAAGGGGTGGGAAGAGGGAGGAGGGAGGGAGCATCAGGCAGACGGCATTTTAGGCGTCAAAATTCGATTTTGATAGCCACCTCATGTTCCCCTCCCCCCCCCCCTCCCTCCCCCCATCACACTTCGACTCGCTAACTCACTCACTCAAAACTCACTCACGGCCGCACGCGCGAATTGACACTATAGCACATCATTAGTTAACGAGCTGAGACGACCTCGGATTGCAGCTGGTTTTTGTTGAGCGGAACGGCACGTCACCCGCCACCACCGCCACACCGCCATCGCCACCCGTTTCTATCAATTTAAACTCTTTAAAAAATTTATCGCCGTTAATGACGACTAATTCTATGATATTATTTTTTACGCTCAAAGATCGGAGAGACAATTATTAAACAACGGGGTCACTTCGCCTCACATCGGAGGTGTGAGAAATATCGACGGTCCCTGAACTAATATATTATTTATAGCCTAAGAGAATACATTAAGTAAGTGTTGAGAGACTTTCTGAGACTGGGATGAGACGGAGTCGAGTTGAAAACTTAGCCTTGAAACTTGAAAAATACATCATGTTGCATACTGAACACACCCTGCGTGTTCCGTATTGCATTTCCAATCAAGATCTTATCGACAACCTTCACCATGAAAAGCTTCGTTGCAAATTAGTGGTAGATAGGTGTATTATTGCTCCGTGTCGAGGATTTACACGTTTACGATCCCAGTTCTTCTTTGTGGTGCCCTTTGGAGGCGTTTTGGGTGTCAAGGGGTTAGGATTTTAAAGCTCTTACTCTCCAAGTCTATTCACGGCATTATTATTTTAATTCTCCTGTAAATTTGAATTTATATTATAAAAGCAGACGAACTGGCCTTGTGGTTTGTAGTTTGCTGTCACCCCCTCCTCCCATACCCGTCTTTTGATAATTTATTTGACGCGACCCCGCACTCTGGTGTCCAGTTTCACGGCGCTTCTCTGAAAACAAAGGCAGTATTTGTCTGGAGAGATGGTTATTAAAATAACTGGCTTATTTTTGGTGGAGATGGTTAAAGGGTCGTTGCTAACACAACATGCACTGTCACGCACCGAGCATGGGAATGTTATTGGGCCAAATAAAACCCTCGAGGTTTTTCTGGAGTTTATTATTCACATTTCTGCCGTGGACAGTCAAAACACATTTTTATCCCTTTTTAGTCAGAAAACGTTTCCATCAATTTCGATTGACCAAATTGTAAAGAATAAAAAAAAAAAAAAAGAAAAAAGAAAAATCTTAAAGAGGTCTCCGGTTCGGGACTTTTTGATAAGTTGGGGGATAATCTTAATCGACTGATTAAAAAACAAACAACCAAAAAATAACACGTTTCTGGACAATTTGTTGGAATAAAATTGTTTTGTCAGTGTATGGAAAATTCTGCTTTTTATTATTATTATAATCAGATTTCATCATTGTTTTTTCCCTTTCAAGTTAGCAAACTCCCAATATTTTATAGAGTCGTTTGCTGTTTTGTGTTTGATGTTATCGCCGGCTGGCTCTGGGTGAATATTATGTTTGAAAAATGTTAAGAGTTTTTTAAAAAACTATTTTTATTTATTTGATAACTTGAATTAATAAGGTAAGACCCTTTTGATTTTGACAAGTGTGATTTACAATTTACATAGAATACATGGCTTAGCAGAGAGTGGATAGCAAAGTGATTTGATATGAATTTAAGATTGGAATGCTTGAGATAATTAGTCATGTCGACGATGATGGATGATTTGGTTTTGTAATACGTAATCCTTTAAAGGATTGCTTTAAGTCTCACTCTCTCTCTCTCTCTCTCTCTCTCTCTCTCTCTCTCTCTCTCCATCGACTTAATTCGAACATTTATCAACACAGTGAATCACAATTTCACTTAATGTCTTAGTGGAAATGTCGAGATCTGAAGTTATAAACTGGTGGTAAGTGATGATTGGAAGTATGACTGTTCCACCCCATTCGCGTTTCCCAATGAAGACTGAGAACCATCCCACCCAAGCCAGTGGATATATATATCTATTTGGTCCTCCCCCCCCCCTTTTTTTTTGCCCCATCTCGCTAAAATAATGTCTTTCACTTGGGTGCACCAACCCGCGCTCTGTCCACTTCTCACGGAT
>NC_088363.1:61887233-61899733 GCF_034508935.2 Berghia stephanieae | reverse complement strand
ATATATATATATATATATATGTATATATCTTGCCAAAATGAAAAAAAGTTTTTTTTTATTCAGAGAAAATCAGTGCAGTGAAGAACATGTACTGCATGCGATTGGAATCTTCGTGCTTTATTTATTTTGTAAGTCTGTTGCACCGGGTTTACCTTAGCATCTGTCGAGTTGTCAAAACTTGTTTTCTCCCTCGCCCGTTGAAAGAAACTTTCTTGTGTAGGATAATTTTCAAAAATAATATTATCCATAATAATGCACACAGATAGTCGTCGTCGTCATCGTCGTCGTCCTATTATTATTATTATTATTATTATTATTATTATTATTATTATTATTATTATTATTATTATTATTATTATTATTATTATTATTAATAATATTATTATTAATATTATTATTATTATTATTGTTTATTATTATTATTATTATTAAATTATTATTATTATTATTATTATTAGTAGTAGTAGTAGTAGTAGTAGTAGTAGTAGTAGTAGTAGTAGTAGTAGTAGTAGTAGTAGTAGTAGAAGTAGTAGTTGATGTTGTAGAAGTAGTAGTAATGGTTGTGGTCGAAGTAATAGTTGCAGTTGTAGTCGTAGTTGTTGCAGCTGTTGTTGTTGCAGATGTAGTGGTATTCGTAGTATATTTTCCTTGGACATCGGACTTGGGACTTTTTTTTTTTTTTAAACATCAGCAGATTTGAATAATTCTTGTTTGCTTTGAACTTTTCATCAGCTCTTTAACTTTCTTGCAATAATTCAAACACATCACTATCAATTATCATTTATTGAATTAACCAGTTAACTGTCGCACTCTGGAAAAACAAAAAAAATGTGGCCAGAAAACTCGTCCTTGAAATATCGATCGATTTAAGTGACCCTAAAAATCCCCAACAAAAAAAACAACAACAAAAAAACAAAACAAAAACAAAACAAAACAAACAAACAAACAAAAAGCCATCTCAAACCCATACTTGGGTTTTCGCAAAGTTAAGATGAAAGTCATTTAAATCGATCGATATTTGAAGGACGAGATAGTTTGGCCAAATTTTAAATACATCTTTTTTTTTTCCAGAGTACATTAAAGATAAAGAGAAAAGGAAAAAGAACAGTAATGTTCAAACTGATTGTTTTTCTATTCGGTTGTGTTGAAGCTATCATATTATTATTTTTGTGTGTATGAAATATCAATTTTAGCCTGATTGATGTGGGAATTGGATATATTTATTGTTTAAATTTTTTTATTTTAAAGAAGAAATTTACCGAAAAGACAAGCCAAACAAAAAGATGGATTTAAAAAAGTATATTGTGAATAACAAAACAAAACAAAATATTAAAAAAGAAAACGAAAAAAAGTGAAAGTGAAAGGCTTGGTTGGATATGATGTGTGTTGGATGAAATGGTGGAGACAAGGAGCTTGTTGGCTTCTTGCTGGCAAGGACGACAGGGATTCATTCCGACAGTAGCAGGCCTCATTAAAATGACTCCTCTCTGGACTGGACATCTAGTTTTTGACAAAAAGAGCCTTGTATAAAATTACCATAATATACTTTAATTGTAGTATTGTAAAACACAAATGCTCGATAGTCCAGGTGCCAAAGGTTTTTGTGATGAATTGAGGCGGCCAAATTTTAGGGACGGAGATTTTCTTTAATTAAAAAAAAAAAAAAAAAAAACAACTCTTGAGATGCAAAACAGTTCATATGATATTTTGCATTAATGTTTATAATGTCCAGTTTATGTGAGATCGGATTTCAGTTAAGACACTCATTGTTTTTGTTTTGTGTGTGTGTGGGGGGGGGGGTCAATTCTTTTCTTTATATATGCATTTCTCGCAAAAATATGATCTACTTACGAATCAGGACTTGGAAAACAAACAAACATAGTCTTTATTGGATATAATATTGGGATGTTCAAATCATATTTACAAAATCAATATTATAATCTACTCTTAAATTAAGAGAAGGATATTTTATGTCACTTTGAAACGATGGTTGAATGACTTGACTTGACTTAGATGCCTTTCGCGTCTCGACCGAAAGATCGGGTCGCCTTGGCTGTTTCCAGTATTTCCTGTGTGAGGTGTCTCCAATATTGCCGGTCCTCTGCTAGGGTTCTCAGATTTTCAAGGTCCCCTGCCGTTATGAGACTAATGCTTTGTCCAAGTGTTGTGATGTTTTTGTTTAGGATCACGGGGAGTGTTGTGATCGGTCTTCCTCTGAAAAGGTTCCCGTGTTTTTGGAAGTATCCCGACATGGCTTGGTTTGCTGGTATGTTTTTGTCCCTGCGTAGTATGTGACCGAAAAGTTGCCATCGTTGTTGTAAAATGTCAAGGGAGATTGGTCTTTCTTTTGTGATCTTATAGAGTGATTCATTTGAGATCTTTTTGGGGTATTTGATGTCCAGTACCCTTCTTAGCTGTGTGCGATGGAAGGCATCCAGATGTTCTTCTTCGGATTTTGTCAACGCCCAAGTGCCGCAGTTATACAGAAGTACCGGTTTTACAAGAGCATGGTACAGTTTCAGTTTGGTTTTTCTCTTTATTTTGTCACCTCTAATCCATACATTGGTGAGTTTACTGAGTGCGGCGTTTGATAGCTGTTTTCTTCTTTGTACATCCTCGGTGTCTCCAATTAGAACGCAATCCCTAGAGAAATCGCCTATGCAGATGATGTCGATTTTATTGGATCAACACCAGCAAATATAGACATCATACAAAATACCCTCATGAAATATAACCTCCAAGTCAATGCCAATAAAACCGAATTTACAACAATATCGAGGAACAAAGAGGAATGGTTGAATGCTGCAGTTAATTAATTTTTATACACTGAATGGAATGGGAGATTCGCCAAATATTGGACTTTTATTCGATTTTGGTTGAAAATATAGAATATCCACTTACTGCTTTGTGTGATGTAAATACAGAAGATAGGGGGGAATGATCGGAAGCCAGACCCTTGTTTTTGAGGGTATGGAGGTGGAGTGGTGGGGTCAAGAGTGCAGTTTTCAATCCCAATCATCATTGGCCCAAGGCATGTGCGGACACACGCTGGACACACACTGGACACTCTGTGATCTGGCGAAGTGGTATCATTATGGGGACGAGGCATCGTCTACTTGCAGTAGCTGGGACCAGGCCAGCTGCATAAAAGCTCTTCAGGATACCCATGATAACGTTCTGCTGAAATGTACCTTGGTGCAAGATAATCGAATAAATATAATAAAATGCCTTACTTTGTTTATTTCTCCGAAATAATTATTGGTAGAAGTTGGCCTAAGTAATATATAGAGCTTTTATTATTATTATTATATACATATTCAGAAAGCAATATTTGAAGGGGATGTCAATTTTGACAAACAATACAATAGCAAGTAACAGGCATAATGGTAATATGAACACGAGAAAATAATCACATCAGAACAAAACAGCACAATTTTATACAGAGCAAACTGTTTCGTGCTTTTCACAATACATAAATTCAATTAATAACCCTTCAAATTAATCCAATTAATGCACATTACATTCAGTACAAAATTGTCTGTTAGGCATTCTTTAATGTCTCATTGTTATTACACTATCCATAACTGCTTATTGTGTGTTATCCATTTACACCTGAGTCGAGTCTATAAGCTGATGATATTGTCTCTGCAAGACTCCAGACATTTTTCTTTTTTTAATATGATAAAATCGTCGGCATGTTCTCCATTTCAAAGCCTGTTGGCGAAAGGCCTTCAATACCTATAGACTTCGGGGAAAAAAGTAACCCAAAAATCTATTTTAAAAAACAAAAAAAAAAAAAACCCAACTAATTCCTTCTTCCCCTCTCTCCCACCCACCCCCCCACCCCCGATAAAAAAACCCAACTAATAAGCGCTAGGCGTCGAACTAATGGTCTGATATTCACTCGCGAGTGTTTTTTTTTTTAATGAAATGACTCATCTGATATCAACTCCCGTTTATGATTAATGAAAGTAGAAAAATATGTATCCTGCGAATAAATAAAAAAAAGTTCATTCTGGTACGGCGAATCATAAAAAAAACTTCATAACAATAACACAACTACCGAATTGTTTAGATACGTGCCTCTTCCACAATTATATTATTGTCCTTAATTTCTAAAAGATCACACATATTTTGGTTACATTTCCTTTTAAAAAAACACAATGACATCACACGTCGTAATATGTAAGCGTTTATAGATGTGTTAATGTTCAACATCTCCCACACTTCTATGTTATCTATAACAGATTAGCATAGTCAATATTTTAGAATTAAATTTTATAAGATTACATTGCGGCAAGACACTCCTCCTACACCTCATTTAACCCCCCCCCCCACCCCCTATTCTACAGACAGAGAAAAGTTTGTATACATTTCAAACGTCCCCCCTGCTCCTCGCTCATTGCTCTTGTGTCGGAGACGCTCAACATAAATATTGAATCGCTCTGGCGTGAACCTGAGATTTAATGAAATGTAAAAAATAATATTATAATGTACAAACGCAGCCCAGCTGAAAAATATAGTATTCATTCGGTCGCAGAATGAATAAGAAGAATGAAAAAAACAGCCAGAGGCGTTTGGTCGAGCCGTCGTTTTGGGGCTTGGGACATGACACTGCTACTGTGGCAGGGTTGTAATTTTTAATCCATAATATATAATATGTGCATTGCGTTCCGGTGTATTTTTTATTATCATCATTCCTTTGTATTGTAAAATTTCGCACTTTGAATCACACTCAATAGTTTTTATAGCCGTCGGAAGTTAGGTGTCGATTTTACAATGAATAGAGCGACAACATAAAATCTGAAATTTTATGGCTCTTTTTTTAGACCCGTTCAAATGGGAAGAATAAAGGTATTTTTTTTTCTAAGGGATTAAAATATTTAACGCTACGTCATTTTTAAGATATTCTTTTGAAATGTAAATTGGAGGAAGTTTTTCTTGGTGTATCAAGGGGATTAGTCTGATTATGAAAACAATATAGTGAGGGCCGTAGCCTGCTGTGTCTTTAATTGCGTGCAATGTTATGTAGTTGGATTCACTCACTGTTGTTGTTTGTTTTTCTCTTTCTTTCTACTCACTTCTTTTTTTTCTTCTCTCTTTTGCATCAGAGGGGTTGATCTTGGGCTTTGGAGCGAGTATTGGGTACCCTAACTAAATAGCAAATGTGTCAAACAATAGGCCAATCGCCATCTCGTCTAAAATTCATTAAATTGTAGATATTTCGATCCTGTGATGTGGGATGGAGTATCAATTAATTGAATTTGTAGGTAACGTTTCGAGTTCAAAATGGCATTTGTTCCAATACAATTATCAAGGGACATGATAAGAAGGTCATTATGTTTTTTTCAGTCTTTGTTTTCTTAATTCTTTCTCTCTCTTGATTTTATTTTTATTTATATCATTGGGGGGTTTGTATATTTTTGAAAGCAAGACGTTTTAAAGTTAAGTATCTATGATATCTACTTTGAATTGTCACCTCCTTATTAAGAACTATGCCTGTCAGAAAGCAAGACATTTTAAAGTTAAGTATCTATGATATCTACTTTGAATGTCACCTCCTTATTAAGAAACTATGCCTGTCAGAAAGCAAGACATTTTAAAGTTAAGTATCTATGATATCTACTTTGAATTGTCACCTCCTTATTAAGAACTATGCCTGTCAGAAAGCAAGACATTTTAAAGTTAAGTATCTTTGATATCTACTTTGAATGTCACCTCCTTATTTAGAAACGATGCATGTCAGAGGTATGGCGAATGCGTTGAAAAGATACGAATGACGAAAAAATGCGTCGTGGTTGTTGGAGGATCTAGTCCACCAGCTCTGATACCAACCGCGAAAAACCTAATTTTGGTGTTACTGAGTCAGAGCTGTGATTGATTGATTGATTTATTCAATCATTCACCGGGTTGAGTCCCCTTAGGCGTTGGGAGACTTTATATTAATTTTATGGAAGAATTGCTCTGTTGACGAAAGCGGCAACGAGGTGGAGAAAACTAGAGCGAGAGCGAAAGAGAGAAAAGTAAGAAATTGTATACTGTTTCGATCGTGATGACTGCGGTAACGGCAGCTATTAATGACTCAAGATGACCCTGTTGCTGCTGCTGCTGCCGGTGCTGATGATGATGATGATGATGATGCTGATGATGATGATGATGATGATGATGATGATGATGATGATGATGATGATGATGATGATGATGATGATGATATAAAACGCTATGAATTATTAGTGACGAATTTGAAGGAGAGAACCATAATGATTATAACGATTATGAACAATGAGAGAAAATGTTGGTTTCTCTCATGTTCTGTCGTTACGTAAATCATGACGTAAATCTCATGATTGAGTCTGGTGAGTCTGACGTCATCTCAGTTGGATCGATATTTGAAGAAAGTGTTTTCGCTAGAATAGAGGTTTTTTTTGTTTTTGTTTTGCAAAAGTCTTTTATCAGTGTGTACAGAACAGACCACACTCAATACCTTGATAATTTGGATAAATACAGCT
This sequence comes from Berghia stephanieae, assembly GCF_034508935.2. Taxonomy (NCBI): domain Eukaryota; kingdom Metazoa; phylum Mollusca; class Gastropoda; order Nudibranchia; family Aeolidiidae; genus Berghia; species Berghia stephanieae. Next base: position 61,893,224 of record NC_088363.1, on the reverse strand, counting down.
TTCTGATATTTTAGGTGGACAATTTCCACTTTTCTACTGTTCTTGACCAAAATAAAGAAAACAAAACAAACAAAAAAAAAGCACAAAAAAAACCCAACAACAACAAAAAGACAAAAAAACAAAACAAAACAAAACAAAACAAAAAACAAAAAAGCAAAAACAAAACAAAACAAACAAACAAAAAAAAAAACAAAAAAACCCCCAAAAAACAATGCTCCAGATTTTTTGTAGTGTATTGCTTTGTGCTATACGGGTTTTATGTCCCCCCAAAAATATTAAAAATATAAATGTATTTTTGTCTCTTATAGGCTGGATTAGACTTTGTCGTGTTTACCATTATATATATCTTAATGTTCTTAGTAAGAAATCAATATTTGCAATACGAATAAGACTCCAATGTGACGCCCGAGTCGCATTACTATTCTGTTCCTACTACATAGCTCGCCAGACGAAAACAGTGGAATATGAAGTAAAGAGATCAATTAAATAATGAGAGAGATTATGATTTGAAAGACGTTCTGTCTCGCCGTTACAGAGCTAATAAACGCCAATGGCTTGTGAAAAGGGCCTCTGCTGGGGTTGGCAGGATTTTCCATAACATGACAGCATTCTTTGAAATAAAAAACCGAATAATAAACATGACGAGGGAGAAGAGTAAAGATAATAATAAAACCTCACAATGTAAAAAAAAAAAAAAAATTAATAAAATGTAAATGGATCGTATAGAAAGTGGTTAGTGGAGAGCGAATAAGGAAGAGAGGTGGAATGATCAGTAAAGTTAGAGAGAGAGAGAGAGAGAGAGAGAGAGAGAGAGAGAGAGAGAGAGAGAGAGAGAGAGAGAGAGATACTGTTTATTCAATTTTAATTGTGCAACAGTTCTTCACCATTATCGTTGTAAATCGCCTCTAACACCGCCACACACCACCACATGCGTCATCATCATCATCAACATCATCATCATCATCATCATCATCATCATCATCATCATCATCATCATTATCATCATCACAATCATGTCGTATTCATCAGAAAGATTGATAAAAGTTGATGTTTGCAAATGCAAACTAGCAGATCATAATAATAATATACCCTGCAAATTTAATTCAACATGCAAGAACTCAGATTTCGCGTCTGACATATCAATCCCTTCCCATCTGGATTTTAATGTTATTAAATTTTAGGTTGAATTGTGAAATAATCTCCATCCATCACTGCATTATGGGGTGAAGTTGATAAAATTAACCAGGAAATACCTGAGATAAGAAATGAGCCCTCATTGGTATGCAAATGTCCTGGGGTGTATTCATTTGTTCAAGCAAGCTAAAGGACCTCCATTTCCCCCCCCCCCCCCCCCCCCCCCCATAGCATCAAGTGTCATTGAGGTCTATTGTTCTCGGTATGTGTGGTACAAAATCTTGTCTGTTAAGATTTGCATACATCAATCTTGCATGTCGTAGGTAAATATATAGGGAAATTGATATAGATCTAGATATAATACGCACTAACCCCTTGTCTTCTGGATTCCCTTTGTCGTGAAAGTCTCGTTTTATTTTTGTGTTCTATTTTATATCTTCTCCCCCCCCCCCCCCCCACCTCCCATCCTCATCCCTTCTAAAATCAGCTTTAAAGACATTTAAAAAAATGGATTCTAAATCATTTAAATCGGAGTAAAAACAGTTAGAGCTAGGTTATTTCGTTGTCATTCGATAAAGAAGAGGGGCTGTGAAAGGGAGAGAGAGAGAAGGGAGGGATTCAGGTGATGTAGTAAAAAAGACCCGTATCGCTAGAGATTAACCGTAATTAATTTTCATGTGAAAGAAATCAAATATCTTTATCTCCCTTTACATCTAGTTTATAATTGATATGTTCGGGTATTTCCGAGATAATCTCTCTCTCTCTCTCTCTCTCTCTTTCTCTCTCTCTCTCTCTCTCTCTCTCTCTCTCTCTCTCTCTTTCTTTCTCTAAATGTATATTTAATATTTATGTATGCATGCGCGTTTGTCTTTTCTCATGTGTCTTTTCTCATGCCTACCCCCTTCTCTCTCTCTCTCTCTCTCTCTCTCTCTCTCTCTCTCTCTCTCTCTCTCTCTCTCTCTCTCTCTCTCTCTCTCTCTCTCTCTCTCTCTCTCTCTCTTCATAAATATTTTATGTTCATTTTGATTTGATTTCTCTTCTAAACAGTCAATTTTTGTGTGTCAGACGCATGAGACTGTTGAAATGGTTCCAATCAATGAAATATTAAATAGATAATTAATATATTGAACAAAGTAAATGAATACATTTGAAATAGATATTTTTTTTTAAAATAAAAGATAATTTGAACCCCGACTGCATGTGAACCAAGAATCAGGAAGGCGGCAGTTAATTCGCCAACCCCGATAATTACAGGTCTTCAATGGATAGCGACTTGGGGCTTGGCCTTTTTAATTTTATTTTAGAAGATAGATTTATAGCCAAAGGTTTATGGGTAGGTTAATTGAAATTCTCGTAATACAGGACAAGAAAGAAGAGTGTGTGTCCAAAAAAAAAAAAAAAAGAAAGAAAGAGAGAGGGAGGGGTGTGGAAGAGGGAGGTGATGAGTGTACGGCAAGGTTACACATAATATTATACTATCAGTTAAGGTGAGTGTTTATAAAAAAATGGTATCAATTGCAAGGGTTTTGCACCTCAACAAAAACAAACAATAAAAACCCACCCACCCACCCCTAATACATATAAATACAAAATAAACAAACCAATTAAAATAATATAATATATTTTTAAAAATTAAGAAACCAAAAGAAGAAGAAAGTGGTCGTGAAGAAGAAGAAGGAGGAGGAAGAGGAGGAGGAGGAGGAGGAGGAGGAGGAGGAGGAGGAGGAGGAGGAAGAAGAGGAGGAGGAGGAGGAGGAGGAGGAGGAGGAGGAGGAGGAGGAGGTGATTGGGGGGGGGGGAGGGAGAAGAAGAAAGCTAAACGTCTCGTAAGGTGTGAAAACTAATCCTGATTATGCAAATCAGAGAGAAGAACTGAAGACATTTAATGTCCGATAGCACTCTCCCACCCTGCCATCCAAGGGCTAGAATTACCAGACTCGCTAACAGTTTTGCCCATTTAAATGGGGTCTTTTACCCCGAAAATAGGCCAAGGGGCGTTGGGAGTGATGGAAGGATAAAGGAGAAGTGGATGAGAGATAATTAGGAAGAGAAAGAAAGGAGATGGAAGAAGAGGAAGAGGAGAAGAATGAAGAGGAATAAGATGAGGAGGAAAAACGTGTTTGTGTACGTGTGTGTGTGTGTGTGTGTGTGTGTGTGTGTTTGTGTTAGAGAGAGTGTGTGTGCGCTAGAGAGAAAGAGAGAGAGGGGGAGAGAGATAGATAAAGAGAGAGAGAGAAAGAATGAGAGAGAGAGAGAGACCGAGAGAGAGAGAGAGAGAGAGAGAGAGAGAGGAGGGAGGGTGGGAGTTTTGATATGGAAAATTAGAGATGGAGAATGATCTTTTTAGAGAAAGTGGATTGGGAGAGAACATTAAAATATGTAGGATCAAAAAACAAACAAAAAAACCCATGGAACTCCGAGAAATAGGAAGCGGGAGTGAGGTGGGTCAAAAATGGAGACGAAAAATAAAGAGAGAGGGTAGGATGCTGGTTAGAGAGAGAGAGAGAGAGAGAGAGAGAGAGAGAGAGAGAGAGAGAGAGAGAGAGAGAGAGAGAGAGAGAGAGAGGAGAGAGAGATAGATAGATAGATAGAGAGAGAGAGAGAGAGAGAGAGAGAGAGAGAGAGAGAGAGAGAGTGGTGGTTTAAAATTGAATGGTATTATGTAGAAAATAATACGTACACAAAGAGCTGAAGGATTTTTTAAAATGAAGTGAATGATTAACTAACTAATAAATGGAGGTGGATCGTTTGGTGCTTCCTGACTTTGTCAGGACTTCCTGCTGTCGTAATTTTCACGTCATTCACTTCCTTGCAACCTTGTAATGTTGTTTACAATTTTGCCTGGTTGGTTGTTTTCCTTCCCTGTCAATGAATGAGCCGAATGTTGACGGAAGCCGGCCACAGAGTAGGCTAATAGTCACTGTAATTATTATAGCCATTGACAATGGAGGCACGCACACCTCTATTAGTTCCACAAAAATATCGCCGTCGTCGTATTTGCAATCATCATCACCATCATCATCATAATTATCATTACCATCATCATCATCATCATCATCATCATCATCATCATCATCATCATCATCATCATCATCATCATCATCATCATCTTCATCATCATCATCATCATCATCATCATCATCATCATCATCATCATCATCATCATCATCATCATGATAATCAACAACAAAACCATCAACAACAACAACAATAACAACAACAACACTGTCACTCTTCCTATCACTGGCTTTCCTCTGAACCGCTTGACTTTTCTTCAAGACACTGTCCCATCAGTCATCGAAACTACACAGAACAAAACAGAAGGACGATAAGAGTCGCAGTACCACCATCCCTACACTGACCGTACGTAATCCCACCTCTGTATCACTGGCCAAAAAAAAAAATAGAATAGATGGCTGCGAGGGCAGAGTCTTTTGCTGCCTCCACCATTATTATTGTCGTCCCTCTTGCCCATCTTCTTCCTATTTTACTTCTTATCACACTGACTCATTCATTCTCCTTCACTCATAATCCCCCCTCTCCCTCCTCCCCCCTCCCCCCTCCCCCCCCCCCCCCCCCCCCCCCCATTTTCCAATCGCTATCTCCCACAAACATCGGGTGACAAAGACTGTTGCTAGAAAGGAAGCTGCTGTCATCGATAAAGATATACAGTGAGCCGACTTTTTTCTTTTTCAATTTAGCCAGAAGCAAATGTAATTCCCTTTTTTTTTTTTGTAGTATTTTGTTTAGTAGTCTCCTGTATGTGATTTTATGATGTCCGAAACAAATTAACATCACTCTCCGTTTAAGTTGAGTTCCACCACAGTTCTCTTATTGCACTAGTTGGAATTTCCAATGAAGTCGTCCTAAATTTTGTAATAAAATCATCTTCATTGTACCGTTTAATCTTCTCCTCATCCTATATTATTATCATTCTCTACAAACTGTAATAAAGCCACTGCCAAATTCATATCCTGCGCACACTTCATCCTTCCTCCCTCCATCCCAAGCCGTTTGTGGAAAGCTCCAATGTTTACCCTCAAATATTTACAAAGGGATTTCTTTCTTCTTGGATTGATTCTCCTCCCTTACCCCACCCCTTTATTTTCCTTGGGTTATCGCGATTAGAGGGAGCAATTCTGCATTTATAACCCCTTTCCATGCATTTTGCAGATCACTGGCAATTCAGACAGATTCTAAGATCGTGCCTTGCAATCACTGGCCCCATCAGTCCAAAATGTGCCTGATGGTTGACACGATTCACGCTTTGACTTTGACAAAACATTAATTTGTCCAGACAAGCTAATTTTTGGGATGTTTTTTTTTCCTTCTTTTGTACTTTTCTTTCTGCTTTGTCTGGCACTATTTTAATGCATGCTATTTCATATCTTTATCTCACAATAGTGCCTGCTCCCTAATTTGTCATTTATTTAGAATTATGGCAAGTTGATAGTAATCGACCGATATTTGAACTGAACGACCTATGACCGACATAATGAATAAAGTATTAACTCAGAGTTTGTCAACAGTGCAGGTTTACATCTAAACCATCATAATATGCCCTTTAACGAAATGACTTAACACTGTGACAAGTAGGTTAAGCAATATGATATTGTTAGAGATACTTTTGCTTTAAAAATGACAAATAGGAGTATTTACCCTGATAAATTAAAGCCTATTTAATTTGATATTTTGGAATACTGGGCGCTTGACATTGTAGGAGAGAATCCGTTAAGCACACGATTATAACAATTTATTGTCTTTTATTGCGGCGACAAACCCTTGATGAATAAAACTGCACTAATTATCACAAATTTGTAAGGGTGACGTTGTGGATAAAATCAACTCATATGTGGC
>NC_088363.1:61874733-61882233 GCF_034508935.2 Berghia stephanieae | reverse complement strand
AGAGAAGAGAGAGAGAGAGAGAGAGAGAGAGAGAGAGAGAGAGAGAGAGAGAGAGAGAGAGAGTTGGTGGTAGGATGTAGGCAACGATAGATCAAAGATGACATACATTATAATATCGTCAACGATGTATTTTTACTATTTATTTAATGTCATTGTAATTACTCGAACATCGCCCATCCCAGTTATTGAAATATACCAGACGATTATTTCAATCAATGATCATTTCATTCTAACCATAACGCATCGAGCTTTTTTGCCATGCCTGATTTTCATTGTTTCTATTATGATTTATACCACTGTTTTAATTTTTAGACTTTTTGAGATTTCTTCCGATGTTGTATTGAATCTAATGTTAAATTGAATTTTAAGATTAAGGTTGATTGTTTCATCCAATGTTGATTGGTTTCGATAAAGCACAGGATAAATCTAAATAGTGAAACAAGATTATGATTCCAAAGCAAAATTAGCAGAACTTTATTTTCTTTCCTTTAGTAATTGACCTCTTGGGATCTATTCATAATATTATAAAATCTTTCAGATAAGAGAGACGATTCTCAAAGTACTAAATTCCTTAGAGTTAAATTGAGTAGTGACTTTCAAAACTTGCAAAGTCCCATTATCACCATTCAAAGAAAGCCGCAATTTTTTTTTGTCATTTGTTAATTGATTCAAAGAGGAAAATACTTGTATTTTGTGTCTCATGAAACAAAACCCTGAGTTTTGAAAGTCCAAATTTCTCTAGTGATTCTATGGAGTCCAAAAGACAGTTTGAGATTGTTATGTCATTTTCTATCAGTCTGTGAAAATCAGCTACTCAATTGATGTTCTTACCTTATTTGGTGGTTTGTCTTTTACATTGAAAAGAATATCTCTTGCAAATAGTTTGTACCTCATAAGTCTCCGTCCAGTCTGAAATATAGACATGCCAATCTACAACCTCCATACCAACTTTATTCGACCTTATTAACTATCACTGATCCTTCCATTGACATTCGCCAAGTCGAGTATAATGCTTCTTAGACTGTCTGTAATTTTCCTGGATAGAATTCTCTATTTGTCTGTCATGACCAAAAGTCTGAGCACGTAGTCTCAGTTCATGCTCCCAAGAGTCACTTCTTCACCCTCATCAGCTCAAATCTAAGCGGATTTGTTATTTATTTATTTTTCTCTTACTTAATTTTTTTGCCAGATTCAATACTCATTGATATCAAACGCCTTCGGATCTCCTGTCTCGACCTCTCTTCGCAATGCCGGTTTTGATTATTATTTTTATTTGTATTATTATTATAGGCCGTTCACTATCTCCGCGTTTCTGAAAATCCCAGCTAAACCCGTCGGTAAACGAATGTGGCCAGTTCATAATGCTCCCGATTTAGACGTGGATGTTTAGATTTCAGAATGGATCTTGTATTTGATGTTTCGAGATCATAGGTTACACGGGCGATTCGTTATGAATAAGATATGTAAACAAAATCCCTTAAGGTATCCCTGGTCAAATTCTGGGTATCAAAAAGCAATGATTTTACCATTGCTTCTTATTTTTAGTACCTAAAAAGATGTAGAATACCATCGATCACTATCTAAAGTGGTATTACTACGCATCGAAAAGTAATTACCCTTCCATCGCTCATTTGTATCCCTACTCTTAATGTCATACGGTTTTATTTTTTTACCACATCATATTATAATTTGCTATTGTTACCTCACACAAATTATGCATACATCATCAATTTCAAGAACAAGAAAAAAAAGCAAACAACAAAAAAAAAAACAACAAAAAAACAAAAAAAAAACAAAAAACAAAACAAAATAAAACAAAACAAGACACGCCGAGTTTTGTGGCTTTACGGTAATTTTTTACTGTATTTTACTCGTTTCAAGCTTTGCAACGATTCTGCGACTTTTTATCATCCACTGATATGTCTCTCCACATTTAAATGAGTTTTACCTTTGCCTAAACAAAAGTGTGCTTTGACTATCTAATGACATATCTATACAATGTTTGAATATATTGTATCCAATGATTATAATTATGAGAAAATGAAGGTTAATACAATAGTACCATTCTAATTTAAAACAAGATAACATTTATTACATCTCAATGAAGTAATAAATTTAGCTTTCAAGTTGGAGCCCCGTGTTAGGTATATCATAATATGGGAGTAATTTAGATTTTAAATAATTAAAAAAAAACCTATATCATGTATTAAGTAGGGTAATGCTGTAGGGTGTGTAAGTTGACGAGTCAATACACATAATTTGGGGTTGTTCAATTTATTTATCTGATAATATAACTGAAATTTATTCGATTTTGATTTTTGTTGATACAATAGGATTCAATAGTCTGATGTCACGTCCGTCCAGCAACGAGCAGCTTGGTTTTAGTCAAAGAAAATCGGTACTTTTTATTCTTCAGGCTGGCTAGAACTTTTTCACATGTCATGTGATCAAAATGTATAAAAGTCAAAACATGATCAGATTTTTCTCCTCTGGATACACTTTTATGCTCGTCGGAGAAGTATTTCTTAAGGGCGTCCGCTACATAGCGATAGTTAGAACCAGTTCCTAAGTTACGATGCGTCATGACGAGGGAAGTGACGTCACGACTGTTAAAGCCTATTGGACCTATTCTTGAATATATCAGCTTACTTTGGAATAAGATAAATATTTGATTGCATTACCGTATCAAACGACTTATGAGCGGGTTTTATGCGCAATATCAGTTGATCGTTATGTCGTGTATTACGTCTTGTTATACAGATTAATTTTGTTATAATAGTTATGTAATTATTCTAAAAAAAATATATAATGTTACTCATAAAGAACGCTGGGATCTTTTGTCTTTACCCCCTAGCTGTACCATTATAGTAGTCCGTCCTGGGTTAATTACAAGTCACCGATTATCTTGATTTAGTTGGTCGTGGATTCAGATGCCTCTGGGTTAAATACGAAGATGAATAGAAAGATGGCAAAGACCATGGGAGAAACAAGGGGGCAAACGATGGGAGAAATGTGAAGAAAAATTGGGTAGAAATTGGGAACAGGGAGATTAAGGAGGAGGGAGTCTGAGTAGGGGGAGGATGAGGAAAAGAAGATGAGAAAAATGGATAAATACAGTAAAAAAGAAGTGGTGGAATAAATCGAAATGTCTCTGAATAACAAAGAAACTTGTTGACACGGGGATATCGAGGGATCGCATGATATGTAGATGTAATGGCCGAATGATTGTGATGTATACTGAGACCGTCAAACAGAAATGTATGAAAAGATAAAATCGGATAGAACCGTTTTACTGCTTGATGAGAATGTTAGATACCCCGGAAGAAATATTGACGAAAGATTAAAAGGGATTGATGTATACGATGTAAAGGAAAAGAAATAAGACGAAGAAGAAAAAAAAGCCTAACAAAAGGAAATCGTAATGATATAGGGTGTTGGGGTTGTTGTCTATCCAGGGACTATGTTTTCTCTCGGATCGATTGACAAGAGAGGACTTAACGTCTCTTATTTCTTGCGCAGAAATATGATGTTTCCGTTTATTGATTACTAGCTGAGTTCCTTCTCCTCCCCCCTCACTCCCTCCACACCCTTCCCCTTTTTTGCCCGATTTCCCCAAACCAGTTACAAGTGGACCTCCGGAATTTGTTAGCATTCGACAACCCTGTCAATAAGCATTTCTTATTCCCGAAATCCCTGGGTTTGTATTGGAGTGTGATCCAACCACCGGTGGCAATTGGTGATGTCAAATGAAATTTATCGGAAAACGTTATGTTGTCCCCTATTTTTGATACGACGAAAATGATCGGGGCAAGTGAAACAGAAAAACGCTAACTGATGTATTTTTGCTTATTAGAGAGGCTGATTTAGAAAATTGTGACTCACTGCGTCTTTGACTTGCCATGAAACTCATGAAATGTTCACTATTACACCCCCCCCCCCCAAAAAAAAAAAAAAAAAAAAAAGAAAAAAAAAGAAGAAGAAATCTGTTTAAGAAACTCTTAAAACTTATGTTTTAAAAATTAAACTTTAAAATGTCAAAATCTATATTATAATGCAAGATCGAGACAGTTGGTTACTTGGAGAGGAAAGGGAAAAGACGGTATAATGAATTTGAAGTGAGAAATTATATATTGATGCTATGAGGATCAATAAAATACTCACAAAATCCGCAAACCAAATTTAACATTTCAACACATAAAACTATGTGTAACCTTAAATGCTTAATTTCTGACTGATATTATTTAGTGATATCTAATCACGAACAGGCTGTCAAAATATAAATTAAAAAGAGCTGAATGACGTTTTTTTTCTATCTACAGTATCATTTTATAATCACAGCCTCGAAAGATCAAGTTAGTTGGCAGCATTGCTTCCATTCACTGTAGCTGTTATTGCTTCGACTTGTTTGTCGTGAACTGTTAATGAAATGGTGGAAATCGTAGAACGTTATGAATATGCAACGATGGCTAACGAGTGGTAATATATTTGTCTATATCGAGCACGTGCCGTGCCGCTAATGCTGTTGCTGAGTAATTTGATAGTAATTATTCCGAATCTTTATCGAGTTATTGGCGGATCGGGCGGGGCATAATCTACTCGTGTTTTATTGCTATGTAATCTAGTCGGTGAAGGAGGAAACGGGGACACTTTATATTACGTTACAAATTAACTGCCTTGTTCACACCTCACACCGCTTCCAATACTAAACAAAAGGTTGGCGGGGAGGGGGGGGGGGTGGAGAGAGAGAGAGAGAGAGAGAGAGAGAGAGAGAGAGAGAGAGAGAGAGAGAGAGAGAGAAAGAGAGAGAGAGAACACGAAAAATAAAATCAACAAATAATATAGAATCTCGCGATTGTTCTAGTATGGTGCGCAAGATGAAATTTAATTTTTAATTCTCATAGTTTTGTGCGTTGGTCTGCCCATGCTCACTCTCAGTAATAATTCTTTTCTGTTTTTGTAAATATTTCTAAGTAATCTTCGTGAGGCTTTATTGATAACGTGACTTTTTAAACCGTAAAAAAAAAACAAAAAAAAAAAAAAAAAAACAACACAAACAACAGCAGCAAAAACTTATACATGTATAGCGCAATATCCACTAAACGTGCTCAAAGCGATTTACGATGGGTCTCTAGCTTCTTCCCAAGCCATCAACATCACTTAGCATGTAGGACGAGACATGACGCCTGTAAGGCGATCTTAATTTTTATTTTTCGGCAGACACAACGTTGTTACCGGCCAGGTGCTCATTTTACATCCTAGTGCGTCTAGGGAATGTGAGTAAAGACCATCTGGTCACCCTGCAATATCAAACTGGGACGGCTGTAAATGCGGTGAATATTATTCACTAAACATGTCATACCGCTTGATTTTGTCGATGTATCTCATCTCTCTTGTCGTTCTTTGTGGGCAGTTTATCCCAATTCCTGATGAAGTACAAGCCAAATGCCATTTATGTAGAAGTAATAAAATGTTTAAAAAACCAAAACCAAAAAAAAAAAAAATAAATAAAAGATAAAAAAAATAAAAAAATAAATAACCAGAGCAAAAAAACCCCCAAAAGAAAACACAAAAACCAACAAACAAACAAATGGAAAAACAAACAAACAATAATAGTAGTAGTAATAATAATAATAATAATAATAATAATAATAATAATAATAATAATAATAATAATAATAATAATAATAATAATAATAATAATAATAATAATAATAATAATAATATTAATAATAATATAAAAAATAATAATAATAATAATAATAATAATAATAATAATAATAATAATAATAATAATAATAATAATAATAATAATAATAATAATAATAATAATAATAATAAGCATATTCTATAGCGCCTTTCGTCGAAACCTCAATGCACTTTAAAATTAAAAAATAAATAAACAACACATTTAGAGCATAAAAAACATCATCAATAAACAAGTCACATACAATACATTTGAAATTCAATTAAGTAAATATTTTCTGAAAAGATATGTAGATATTTTTTTTTTTTTTTTTAATTTTTAATTTTTTTTATTTTTTTTTTGCTTTAGTTTTTAAAAAATATCTATAGAGCTCGAAAATCTCACAGATTGAGGAATATCATTCCAAATAAACAAATGAAAAAAAAAAAAAAATTATAACAATGTCAGACCACCATTGCTTTCCTATGTCATTTTGTCTTCAATTGAAACTGCCACGTCTCTTCAAATCTCATTTAAGGGATGTTTTATGCAAGACTGGCTTATTTGAGCAGAGCTCAGACCACTTGAAACCCAAACTCCACATGCACCCTCTCCATCGAGATGTCTCCTCGAAACACGAGAGTCCCGTTCTTCTAGATTGACAGAGCTTAAAATAATGTTTGATGATTATGAAAAATGATTTATTTTCTCAAATGAATTACATGTTATAAGACATCATGTGAAGTGAAGGATGCCATGTCGCTCTCCGAACTGATTATTTTGTACACATGTGTATGCAATACTCAACGCAATGTATGGCCCGCCCAAAAATCTCAACGAGGATTATACTTTTAAAAGAATGAACATAGTTAAACAACTAAATTAGTGATTGCAAACAGATTTGAAACAAACGAAACGTTGTGATAGAAGAGAAAAAGAAAAAAAAAACACACACACACACACCTCAAAATCTGGACGGGGGTTCAAAACCACAACGCTTCGATTTTAAATTCGTTGCAAAAGAAGAATGAATAGAGATGGCAATGATATCGATTTCGGGGCACCGAATGTTTGGATTGTTTTAAACGAATGATAATCGAATATATTTTTTATAACACACCAACCATCATTAATTTGGGAATTGGAGGCGTCAGGATACAGCTCTCTGGAGACCAACATGTGCTAATCTCTATTTACCTCCCCTGCTGACAGCGATGAAACAGAACCCAGCCATCACGGCGTAATGGGCTGCCAGTGGCCCGCCGGCAGGACACGGGGGACAGAGAGATGCAACTCGGAACGACGTCAGTGACAATGATTGTTTAGAATTTAGAAATTTATCATTGTTATTGATTGTTATTGCTGTGTTTTTCTTTTCTTTTTTTTTTTTTTTTTTTTTTTTTGGGGGGGGGGGGGGGGGTCTTCTTCCTCTTCTTCTTTTTTTTTTTTTTAAATTTGATAGTGATATGGGTGGCATGATTGGAATAATTAATGATCGTGAGATAATGTGTTAAAATCTGGGAAGGATGACTCAGTCACGCCTTGTGCCTTCAACGTCAGTGGGAGTAGTATTCACTAAAATTATATAATCATAATATTATAACGTCACGGACACGAGTTCCTTATTTAAATGTAATATTTAAGAGTCGGCTCTGATGCAAGAAATTAAAATCTAAAAAGCTGTGTATGATGCGATGTGGTGACAGAAAGGGAAATAGAAACATACTTATATATATATATATATATATATATATATATATATATATATATATATATATATATATATATAATATAAAAAGATGCAAAAAAGTCAATCA
>NC_088363.1:61867233-61869733 GCF_034508935.2 Berghia stephanieae | reverse complement strand
ATTGGTAAATTGAAATCGACGAATAGTTTGTTTTGCCCTCGGCGCACGCGCGCTGTTGGTTGGTATGTGTGATTGCATTTATTTTTGAGTGACTGTATCGTCTTCCTTACCCTGGATACTTATACGTAAAGGTGACATAAGCGCCTCCCTCCCTCCTCATCTCTATCCCCCCCCTCCCTAAAAAACAAAACAAAACGCCAACCAAAAAAAAAAGAAAAAAAAGGACAGCTCAAGAACAAAGAGCAAAAAAAAAAAAACCCCAAAAAAAAAAAAACAAAAGCAGACAAAGCAAAACACAGAAAAACAACAAATGTAAACAGAAACAAAACCAAAAAGAATAATTAACAAAACAAAAAAAAAAAACAACGACAACAACAACAACAAAAACACACAAAACAAACAAACAATTAAACAAAAACAAAAAAGAAGAAGAAAAGAAAGTAATAATATCAATCACCGCTATGTTTCTCTAATCTTGTTTTCCCAGTGGATGGAGACCAGTTTTCCCAGTACAGATGACCGGATACCAACACGGGTTTACGCCTCATGTTCTGTCAAATCCTCTGGAGTCAACAACTGGCTAAGGCTGCCTTACATCGACACAGGGGATGCGAAATCTCTTAAAATTGAAATTATGTAAGTATGGATATGATATGATAGTTTCATCATTGCCATTATTGCTATTATTATTATTATTATTATTATTATTATTATTATTATTATTATTATTATTATTATTATCATCATCATCATCATCATCATCATCATCATCATCATCATCATCATCATCATCATCATCATCATCATCATCATCATTATCATCATCATCATCATCATCATCATCATCATCATCACCACCATTACTAAAATGACCATCACCAGCATCATGATAATATTGTTTTATCATCGCCATCCATAATACCCTTATTTGTTGTTCTTGTCATCTTGTCCTTACGACAAATAACCCTTTACGATGAGAGAGAGAGAGAGAGAGAGAGAGAGAGAGAGAGAGAGAGAGAGAGAGAGAGAGAGAGAGAGAGAGAGAGAGAGAGAGAGTAAAAGCAAACAAATAAATCACTTCAAACCAAAACAAAATAAATTAAAACAACAACAGCAACAACAACAACAACAACAACAACAACAACAAGCAATAAGTAAAAAGATATGATCAAAATAAAATGATAATTCGATCCTCTTGCTCGTTTCTCGATGATTTCGTAGGTTTGCCATGAGGCGATGTTCTCGGCTCACGGACCCTTCCAACCTCCAGCAATGCAAGGAGACATTCAATCTGTACTATTTTGAGGCCGCCTCGGACTTCGCCAATGACCAACGGCCATCTTGGGATACTTACTCCTACACAAAAGTGGATAAAATCGCTGCTGATGAAACATTCGAGGTGAGTGTCCGGAAAGGGAAAGAAAGATTGATAATGAATAATTGAAAATATATGACGAAAAACCATGTCTTATATATAATATATATATATATATATATATATATATATATATATATATATATATATATATATATATATACAATGAATGAATAAATGAATGAAAGAGTTTACATACAAGAAAGTCGTTTTCATAAGATTCGCCACATTAAACCCCGATACCAATGTATTTAAAAAATAAAAAGCAATTAAGGAAGATAATTGTTTTCATCATTATCTCTTGGTAAAATAATGAAAAAGAAAAGAAAAACTGGCGATATAGCAACAAAAGTATAGCAGAAATAGTATCTCAAAGATTATTTAAAAAGTGTAAACAAACTATCAAGTTCGTTCACACCTTTTCAACATTTTAAGGATAGATAGTAGTATGCTCTTGGCTAAGAAGCTCACAAATTGCCATCCGGAAGTATAACGGACCAACGCACAAAACTCTGTGTAACTATGAACTTTTATATACAGTTAAGTGAAAATTACTCATACACGTGGATGGCAAAAAACAATAACAAAGACCCGAGTGACGCCAACTTCATTCTATCTATAATTGGATTCAATAGTCCGATGTCACGCCCGCCCCGCAACGAGCAGCTTGGTTCTAAACAAAGAAAATCGGTACTTTGTATTCTTCCTGTTGGCTAGAGCTTTTCCACATGTCATGTGATCAGGATGTAAAAAAATAAAAACATGAACGGATTTATAATGTTTTTTCCCTCTGGATACACTTTTATGCTCGTCGGAGAAGTATTCCATAAGGGCGTCCGCCATTTTTCCGATAGTTTAGAACCAGTTACTAAGTTACTATGCGTCATTACGAGGGAAGTGACGTCACGACTTTTGAAGCCTTTTTTGATGACAGATCGTGAGAGTTTGGTATAGACTATATTTCATTATTAATCAACACATAACCATTAAGTTTGGTATATTTTTCATTATTAATCAACACATAACCAATTGTCCCCATTATATTATTTCAGAGCTCCGCCGATTACAAATTCAACACGGAGACTCGTCATATTGCCTTGTCTCCCAGCGGCAACCAAGGGGTGT
>NC_088363.1:61854733-61864733 GCF_034508935.2 Berghia stephanieae | reverse complement strand
CTTCGTTCTTACATTAATTTGTATTCTATTTTTTCGTTAATTTTGTATAGCTTTGTAATAAAGAAAAAAGTGTAGTTGATAAATTAATGTATTTTAGTTGCCAGGTACTCTTTGCTGGTCCACTCTAAACTTATAACCGAAGCAAAACAGAATTGGCCCATTTTCGTCCCCTGGAGAAAGTTTATCTCAGAATTATGTTCTCCTTCTATTTCTTTCCAACTTTGAAAAGTCAAGGTATATTGGACTAACATAAGACGTCAAAGCCGACGCCAGACAGGGTTCTGTCTCTCTCGACACTCTACCGACACAAAACACTTTTTAAAAATTTGGCCCAAAAAAAACAAACAAAACCCAACAAAAAAACCCCACAAAAAGTAAAATACACCACTTACTTCAAATAACGATGGATTAAGATAAACCTAACTTGTAAAAAAGTACTCTCAAACCCGGAACTTCAAAAAGTCTTAGGTTTGATAAGTTGAGATCATGAAAATCTATCAGTATCAGTATTCTGCCGTTCCTTGGAAAAACCCATATTTAAAAATTTGGCCAGAAAACTCGTCCTTCAAATAGTGATCGATTTAGATGACTCTCATCTCGGCAGAAACTCTCAAACCTGGTACCACGCGAGGTTCTTGGTTTGCGTGTTTTTGTCAAGATGAGGGTCATTTAAATCGATAGATATTTGAAGGAGGAGTTTTCTGGCCAAATTTTTAAAACACGTGTCTTTCCAGAGTTCGGCAGTTAAATGTTTAAAATGTGTTTTGTGAGTGCATTGCAATCTATAGCATCAGTCAGTCAACAAGAGCTGACATGTAGCACCGCTCCGTACGATAAGGACAGAAATCGGTTTTACAGCTCACCATTAATTCGTATTAAAACTTTTATTTTATGCCCTGTCGCGGTTCCAACCTGGCGTTTACAACAAGATATGAAGTGAATAGAAAAGTGCCAGAAGACAATAGAGAATGAAAATTTTTCGCGGCGGTGGTGGGGTTTGAACCTGCGACCTTATTGGTACGACAACTCCGCCTGGCAGGTGAGAGCGTGGCTCTACCGTGTGAGCTATCAACGAACACAAAAAATATTCGTTTCAAACTCAAAGTCATTACTAGATCCCTCTCTCACCCACTTCTTGAGACCGCCGATTCGTTCGTACACCACCATCGCGAATAATTTTGACCAGCAGTTAAGCTTAATAGCCAATATTCTCAACACAAACATATAACATAGAAACGATTGAGACATTGAGTATGCTCCGGTGTATGGGGTGAATTTTTAATTCAGAAAAGTGAGTGGAGCAGGCACTTATGTTGGTAACAACAAGATATGAAGTGAATAGAAAAGTGCCAGAAGACAATAGAGAATGAAAATTTTTCGCGGCGGTGGTGGGGTTTGAACCTGCGACCTTATTGGTACGACAACTCCGCCTGGCAGGTGAGAGCGTGGCTCTACCGTGTGAGCTATCAACGAACACAAAAAATATTCGTTTCAAACTCAAAGTCATTACTAGATCCCTCTCTCACCCACTTCTTGAGACCGCCGATTCGTTCGTACACCACCATCGCGAATAATTTTGACCAGCAGTTAAGCTTAATAGCCAATATTCTCAACACAAACATATAACATAGAAACGATTGAGACATTGAGTATGCTCCGGTGTATGGGGTGAATTTTTAATTCAGAAAAGTGAGTGGAGCAGGCACTTATGTTGGTAACAACAAGATATGAAGTGAATAGAAAAGTGCCAGAAGACAATAGAGAATGAAAATTTTTCGCGGCGGTGGTGGGGTTTGAACCTGCGACCTTATTGGTACGACAACTCCGCCTGGCAGGTGAGAGCGTGGCTCTACCGTGTGAGCTATCAACGAACACAAAAAATTCGTTTCAAACTCAAAGTCATTACTAGATCCCTCTCTCACCCACTTCTTGAGACCGCCGATTCGTTCGTACACCACCATCGCGAATAATTTTGACCAGCAGTTAAGCTTAATAGCCAATATTCTCAACACAAACATATAACATAGAAACGATTGAGACATTGAGTATGCTCCGGTGTATGGGGTGAATTTTTAATTCAGAAAAGTGAGTGGAGCAGGCACTTATGTTGGTAACAACAAGATATGAAGTGAATAGAAAAGTGCCAGAAGACAATAGAGAATGAAAATTTTTCGCGGCGGTGGTGGGGTTTGAACCTGCGACCTTATTGGTACGACAACTCCGCCTGGCAGGTGAGAGCGTGGCTCTACCGTGTGAGCTATCAACGAACACAAAAAATATTCGTTTCAAACTCAAAGTCATTACTAGATCCCTCTCTCACCCACTTCTTGAGACCGCCGATTCGTTCGTACACCACCATCGCGAATAATTTTGACCAGCAGTTAAGCTTAATAGCCAATATTCTCAACACAAACATATAACATAGAAACGATTGAGACATTGAGTATGCTCCGGTGTATGGGGTGAATTTTTAATTCAGAAAAGTGAGTGGAGCAGGCACTTATGTTGGTAACAACAAGATATGAAGTGAATAGAAAAGTGCCAGAAGACAATAGAGAATGAAAATTTTTCGCGGCGGTGGTGGGGTTTGAACCTGCGACCTTATTGGTACGACAACTCCGCCTGGCAGGTGAGAGCGTGGCTCTACCGTGTGAGCTATCAACGAACACAAAAAATATTCGTTTCAAACTCAAAGTCATTACTAGATCCCTCTCTCACCCACTTCTTGAGACCGCCGATTCGTTCGTACACCACCATCGCGAATAATTTTGACCAGCAGTTAAGCTTAATAGCCAATATTCTCAACACAAACATATAACATAGAAACGATTGAGACATTGAGTATGCTCCGGTGTATGGGGTGAATTTTTAATTCAGAAAAGTGAGTGGAGCAGGCACTTATGTTGGTAACAACAAGATATGAAGTGAATAGAAAAGTGCCAGAAGACAATAGAGAATGAAAATTTTTCGCGGCGGTGGTGGGGTTTGAACCTGCGACCTTATTGGTACGACAACTCCGCCTGGCAGGTGAGAGCGTGGCTCTACCGTGTGAGCTATCAACGAACACAAAAAATATTCGTTTCAAACTCAAAGTCATTACTAGATCCCTCTCTCACCCACTTCTTGAGACCGCCGATTCGTTCGTACACCACCATCGCGAATAATTTTGACCAGCAGTTAAGCTTAATAGCCAATATTCTCAACACAAACATATAACATAGAAACGATTGAGACATTGAGTATGCTCCGGTGTATGGGGTGAATTTTTAATTCAGAAAAGTGAGTGGAGCAGGCACTTATGTTGGTAACAACAAGATATGAAGTGAATAGAAAAGTGCCAGAAGACAATAGAGAATGAAAATTTTTCGCGGCGGTGGTGGGGTTTGAACCTGCGACCTTATTGGTACGACAACTCCGCCTGGCAGGTGAGAGCGTGGCTCTACCGTGTGAGCTATCAACGAACACAAAAAATATTCGTTTCAAACTCAAAGTCATTACTAGATCCCTCTCTCACCCACTTCTTGAGACCGCCGATTCGTTAACCTGGCGTTTGAGATTTATGTATCCTTGAGAGATATCTGGTAGTTATATCTGCAGCAAGACGTATCATTACCCCAAATCCGGCTAATGTTTTATGTTTGTTTTACACTCATCAATTTCCCTTTTCCTGGTGTATTCAAAGATTTATCTTGGGTACCTTTATCTTCTGGCTTAAGTTGGTTTCCTTGTAGTAGATATAAATTTGTGTGGTTTTCTCTACATCTCTGCCATCCTACTGAAACTAATTTGTTCTTTTAGATGATACCCTTTAGAGTTGAGATTGCTTGAACCCTTTAATTGAGAATGCTTGAAATCACGAGCTTTGCGCGGATTTTTGTTCCGTCGTTTTAAATGAGGCCCATCACTCTCCATTGCTATCTAGCTGTTTAGCTTCGTGGTCTTTTGACATGACACCTAACTTCTGACTTTCGACCTGTAAAGGTCCTTGGTTCGAGTCCCACTTTGGCGGGTCGGTGTTAAGTCCTTCGAAACTGCTCTTTACTTACATTCTTTACTCACCATATTCGGACATCAGTGGTTTTTGTTTAAAGTTCGTCTCTGCCAAGAAAAAAAACCCCCATTAATAGCTGTTTACAGATCCCAAGTCTCCTTCTACATGGTCAGTATTGATGTTCGCTTGTGACCCTCTGTAAAGCGCTTTGATCACATAAAGTTGAATTGCGCCATATAAAAGATCGCCTTTTATATTTTTTTCCGTCTTAAGTTCTATCTGTATCGCCGATGGGAACTTAAATAGATAAGCTTTATAAATTTTGAATTTGGAAGAAAATCGATGATAAGCATAGATGTTGCGCAATATAAAAGCTTTCTTTCTTTCTTTCTTTTCTTCTTCTTTTATTTTCTTTTGTTATAGGTCGAAAATGAGTTAGTTAACTCGCCTCGAACTCGAGCTTCCTCTAGTTTATAATTTTAGGTAGCGTGAAATGGCACAGTCGAATAGACCGTAACCCAAAGATGTCATGGCATCCACTTCTTGCCTTGGAAAAGCCTCAGGTTACCATTTCCATCAGCTCCTCGCGTAAAAATGGTAGTTGGTGTAATTGCTGAACATGGCCTAAGACCATTATTTATTTGGATTTAATCTCTCTCTCTCTCTCGCTCTCTTTCTCTCTCTCTCTCTCTCTCTCTCTCTCTCTCTCTCTCTCTCTCTCTCTCTCCATCCATATGTTTGTGTCTGCCTATCTATCTATCTATCTATCTATCTATCTATCTATCTATCTATCTATCTATCTATCTATCTATCTATCTATCTATCTATCTATCTATCTATCTATCAATCTATCTATCTATCTATCTATCTATCTATCTATCTATCTATCTATCTATCTATCTATCTATCTATCTATCTATCTATCTATCTATCTATCTATCTATCTATCTATCTATCTATCTATCTATCTATCTATCTATCTATCTATCTATCTATCTATCTATCTATCTATCTATCTATCTATCTATCTATCTATCTATCTATCTATCTATTCTATCTATCTATCTATCTATCTATCTATCTATCTATCTATCTATCTATCTATCTATCTATTATCTATCTATCTATCTATACTATCTATCTATCTACTATCTATCTATCTATCTATCTATCTATCTATCTATCTATCTATCTATCTATCTATCTATCTATCTATCTATCTATCTATCTATCTACCTACCTATCAATCTATCTATCTATCTATCTATCTATCTATCAACCCATCCATCCTCTCTCTTCCTCCTTTTCTACCTCTTTGTTTCCACCTTCCCCCTCCTTCTTTCTGGTTCTCCCATTTCATTCATTTTCTTTGTACATGAATGCGATGGGTCTAAACGATACCAGCATGGTGGATACCGATGTCAATGAAAAAGTTAAAAAAAAAAAAAAAAAGAAGTATTAATAATTTTTAAAAAGGACCAAGCAAGTCCGATGGCCCGACGAAAGACGGACAAAGAAAATAATTGTGTGTCTTCTCCCTTAAAATGTTGATGTCCCTCAAACAAGGTGTTTTTTTTTTTTTACCTTTAGTGCAACCCACGGCAATGGCGATTGTTGTTCTTGCCCCCGTTTCAACCTTGATGTTGCTATTTTGGAAAAGATGTTTGAATACTAAAGAGTTAGGGAGGGAGGTCGAGATTGCGGAGACTGGACTTCTTTTTTTTTTTCTTTGGGGGGGGGGGGGGGGGGGGGGTATTTTTGTATAGATGAATGTCTTAAGCAACGCAGTTACGATGAAAGGGAACTATGGAGAAATATATGTGTTTGTGTGTGTGCGTGTGTGTGCGCGCGCGTGTATGTTTGTGTATGTGTGTATGTGTGTGTGTGTGAGAGAGAGAGAGAGAGAGAGAGAGAGAGAGAGAGAGAGAGAGATAGAAATAAAGGGAGAACGGAAGGAGGGGGGTGGGGTGAGGAGGTAGATAAGATGTTAATAGACATAGATGGACATACATTCATACATATAAATAAATTATAGATGGGTGTCAATGGATGAACAGACGGACGGACGGATCGATGGAAGGACGGGCGAACTGGCAAACACACACATACACACAAACACACACACACACACACACAAACAGATAGATAGATAGATAGATAGATAGAGAGAGAGAGAGTGTGTGTGTGTGTATTTGAGTGAGTGAGAGAAAGAGAGAGTGTGTGTGTGTGTATGTGTGTATGTATGTGAATGAGAGAGAGAGCGCGTGTATGTGAGTGAGTGAGAGAGAGAGAGAAAGAAAGAAAGAAAGAAAGCGAGAGATAGATAGAGATAGATAGATAGATAGATAGATAGATAGAGAGAGAGAGAGAGAGAGAGAGAGAGAAAGAGAGAGAGAGAAAGAGAGAGAGAGAGAGAGAGAGAGAGAGAGAGAGAGGGGGGGGGGGGTGACAACTTTCTTCCAACAATGATCCAAAATGTCCCGGACCGTTCAGTAGTAACTTACAAAAGCAATTGATTTTACTTGCCTATGGACCTCAAGTGCTTCTCATAGAAATAAATAGGAAAAGGAATAGCTGTGATATCGACCGTGCTAAGATACCAAGAACTAACTAGTCACTGAATTTTCGTTTCAAAGTTCTCTTGCCCCCCCCCCCCCCCCCTTTCCCAATCCACCCCTGAAACATTTCCGAAATTGACATTCTGAAGATTTCGTGGGAAAGTACAAGAAGATCAAGAGATGATTTCAAATGAAATATGAGCCGAGATCCATCATTAATGCACGCATGCAATATATAACAGTAAATATTAGATAAGAAAGAAAGGAATGGTAAAACAAAACCAACCACAAAATATCCGAATACTCAATTCTTTCACGATATTTCAGCCGCTCAGGGGAGTATTTTTTCTCTCTTTCTCTCTTTCTCTCCCGAATGGAACGATTAATGCGGCAGGGCAAGAGTGTTGATTTTGGATTTTGTCGTAGATTTTCTTGTTTACACAAGTGCGTTTCTGGTAATGATGTTCTCCCCTTATTTTTTATTCGATATAATTGTCAGGGGATTCGGTTCTATAGCTAAAAGCGGAAATGAAGAGAAACAGCGATATCCTCATTGACAAGGTAGATGGGAAAGAATGTAATAATTTGTATCGGCGAGTTTGAAGAAGATAGCAACGGAGAGGCGATTTTTGGGCTATAATTAAGACATGCCTGTTTGAATTTCAGAAACAGTGGGATGTTTATGTTGTTGTTTTTAATCAACATCATTTTACTTTTCTTAAAAACATTTTTCTCAACACGAACGGATTTATTATAGCTAACATACTGTTATGTCACCCTGTAATCGAGATTCAGCCAAAACTGAAATGAGTATCAGAAGAAAAGAAAAAGCTAAAAAAAAACAAAAAAACCCCAAAAAAGCTAACAAAATAATATTTGATTTAATATTGGAAGAAGAATAGAACAGAAGACACCTTTTTAAAGTGTCAAAATACATAAATAAATATATATAAATAAATAAATAAATAAATAAATAAATAAATAAATAAATAAATAAATAAATAAATAAATCAATCAATCAATCAATCATTCAATTTAAAAAAACGTTTACCTACATGCAACATTCGGGAAGTTCGCTTTCGAATTTATAAGGTTATTGTTATCTAAAGAAAAAAATCAACCCACTGACTTTGTCTTTTTAATGCAGACAAAGTTTGTAGGCTACAAACGATCGATCGTCTATTGATACAACTCTTCTCCGTTATTATTTTTTATCTTAAGTAACTTGCTTTACTTCCATTATCTTTTTTTTTTTTTTAATTTCAGCCTGCGGCGTCAACTTGTACAAATGGTCTGAGGGACGCGGTCCTTGCAAGCGCTGCCCCCGCCACAGTTCTTCATCCGGGGTGCGCACGAGTGCACTTGTGAATCTAACTTCTTCCGGGCGAAGAAGGACCCCAAATCGATGCCATGCACAAGTAAGTCGAGTGGACACACCCCTTTCATGTCTTAATTTAGGCTGGACAAGCCCAAACTAATAGACTCCCGAGAATTTTTTCTTCCTCACTTTCTCTTTTAATCCTTTATTTTTCCGTCTTTACTTTTACTTTTACTTTAGTTTTGATTGATCGATTTGTAGAATTTTTTTCTCTCTCTCTTTCTTCCTTTCTTTTTTATTTTAAAATATATTTTCGTTTCCGATTGTGCTTATTTCAACTTATTATTATTTGTTGTTGTTGTTGTTGTTGTTGTTGTTGTTGTTGTTGTTGTTGTTGTTGTTGTTGTTGTTGTTGTTGTTGTTGTTGTTCCTGGTCTTGTTTTAAAAGTTCAAACTTCTATATGTGTTAATGAAGAGAGCTAAATGGGAATTTCAACGACGGGTGAATGGATGATCATTTAGATTTTATAAATAATTAACACATTTTTATCAAATAGAAGTAAGAAAATAGATTACAGAATTTCACCCATTGTAATATGTTTCGATTCGACTATATAAACACAGGTCTTTTCCTTGAATGTATTATATCAATTGGTATTAAATGTGTGGTGCCAGGGCGGGACCAGAGAATAACATGCCATGGATAATGTTTCTTTACTCAGAATATTACCTTCAGAAAACGAGAGGTCGGAAATCTTTACGGAATGGCCGGGGAGAAAATAGAAAAAAAAAAAAAGGGGGGGGGGGGGGGTAGAACGCAGTTAAAATAGAAGTTAATGAAAACAATTTGAGTCATTCAGCATTCCGATCCGATAGAATTTGGATTACAAACATGGCCCAGGCAGGGAAGGAGTTTTAACAACTGTGGATGGTAATGGTCTACTGTCTGGTTAGAATCCCAGACTGTTTACAACATGGCAAAGGAGCTTATAGTTAGTTGACGATTTTTGAAGTTCTTTGGGCGTTGCTCAATTGCTGTATGGCATATCCCAACATGCTTTGGCAAGCTGGGAAGAGACTGAACAAACAACATTCTTATCGTCGCCACACTGTTTTCTTTAACAACCTATCAGGCATTTACTGTATCATATATCGAGATTGAACGAATGTAATGTTGGGTGAACGGCACCTGAATGAAACGCAAAACTCTTAACATGTTTATTGAGTATACCTCCTAAGAAGAAGAGTGATTAATGCGTCATTGTTTATCCGTGGACGTTTTGATGGAACAACAACACTGTCAATGAACATGCCGATGAAGATCCTCTATACCTGAGCTTCGAAAGATGAGAATTACTCTTAAAAAATTTAAAAGTCTGAAAAGTGTATTTCTTGGCAGCAATTACAGGCGGTACAAAGTTGTTTACAATGAAAAAGGATTAACCAAATACGGATAGATTATGGTGTATCATACACCAAAATCATCGATATTTCGAACACAACTCATAATGGTCTTTCCCACAGATAAGTGAGGGCATATATGACCACAGGGGGAATAAGTCATCAAAACTGGCTAGTGAGAGGTCGAGCGCCGTCATTTTCTTTTTTATGCAACCAGGGACGCTGTGCCTGTCTCTAGTCTGTGGTCTTTCCCCCTCGATGTCACTGTTAGTAGCAACCTGTCGGAGGCGCTGATTTATGATCTGACGCTTCGTGCTATTTGTACGCCCAAAATTGATAGAATAAATTAATATCAAAGATCTTGAAGCCACGAACTGCACACACTTTCTCGAGTTTGTAATTATTCAATGGTATTGAAGACATGGCTCAATATCACTGCTCTGATTTTCGATTTCACGGCCACCCTAAGCTACTCCGACAAGGGTTATCAGAACTGTAGAATTAACAAATAAATGGCATTCATATCAACAAAGCTGTGATTCAGAAGGAAACTCCCCCCTCCCCCCTCTTAAAAATTCTAAACAAAAAAAAAAAAAAACGTAACAAAATATAACCCAATTCTTGATCTAGCGGTTTAAATAAGGCCATAACAATTGCGGGACTCATTTTACTGACTAAAACCGAAATACGCTTAAACAGGAAAATATAAATCCAAGTTCTGTAAAATGGCCA
>NC_088363.1:61835463-61854633 GCF_034508935.2 Berghia stephanieae | reverse complement strand
TTTGGTATAGATGAATGTCTTAAGCAACGCAGTTACGATGAAAGGGAACTATGGAGAAATATATGTGTTTGTGTGTGTGCGTGTGTGTGCGCGCGTGTATGTTTGTGTATGTGTGTATGTGTGTGTGGTGTGAGAGAGAGAGAGAGAGAGAGAGAGTGAGAGAGAGAGAGAGAGAGAGAGATAGAAATAAAGGGAGAACGGAAGGAGGGGGGGGGGTGGGGGTGAGGAGGTAGATAAGATGTTAATAAGACATAGATGGACATACATTCATACATATAAATAAAATTATAGATGGGTGTCAATGGATGAACAGACGGACGGACGGATCGATGGAAGGACGGGCGAACTGGAAAACACACACATACACACAAACACACACACACACACAGACACAAACAGATAGATAGATAGATAGATAGATAGAGAGAGAGAGAGTGTGTGTGTGTGTATTTGAGTGAGTGAGAGAAAGAGAGAGTGTGTGTGTGTGTATGTGTGTATGTATGTGAATGAGAGAGAGAGCGCGTGTATGTGAGTGAGTGAGAGAGAGAGAGAAAGAAAGAAAGAAAGAAAGCGAGAGATAGATAGAGATAGATAGATAGAAGATAGATAGATAGAGAGAGAGAGAGAGAGAGAGAGAGAGAAAGAGGAGGAGAGAGAGAAAGAGAGAGAGAGAGAGAGAGAGAGAGAGAGAGAGAGGGGGGGGGGGGGGGGGTGACAACTTTCTTCCAACAATGATCCAAAATGTCCCGGACCGTTCAGTAGTAACTTACAAAAGCAATTGATTTTACTTGCCTATGGACCTCAAGTGCTTCTCATAGAAATAAATAGGAAAGAAAATAGCTGTGATATCGACCGTGCTAAGATACCAACAACTAACTAGTCACTGAATTTTCGTTTCAAAGTTCTCTTGCCCCCCCCCCCCCCCCTTTCCCAATCCACCCCTGAAACATTTCCGAAATTGACATTCTGAAGATTTCGTGGGAAAGTACAAGAAGATCAAGAGATGATTTCAAATGAAATATGAGCCGAGATCCATCATTAATGCACGCATGCAATATATAACAGTAAATATTAGATAAGAAAGAAAGGAATGGTAAAACAAAACCAACCACAAAATATCCGAATACTCAATTCTTTCACGATATTTCAGCCGCTCAGGGGAGTATTTTTTCTCTCTTTCTCTCTTTCTCTCCCGAATGGAACGATTAATGCGGCAGGGCAAGAGTGTTGATTTTGGATTTTGTCGTAGATTTTCTTGTTTACACAAGTGCGTTTCTGGTAATGATGTTCTCCCCTTATTTTTTATTCGATATAATTGTCAGGGGATTCGGTTCTATAGCTAAAAGCGGAAATGAAGAGAAACAGCGATATCCTCATTGACAAGGTAGATGGGAAAGAATGTAATAATTTGTATCGGCGAGTTTGAAGAAGATAGCAACGGAGAGGCGATTTTTGGGCTATAATTAAGACATGCCTGTTTGAATTTCAGAAACAGTGGGATGTTTATGTTGTTGTTTTTAATCAACATCATTTTACTTTTCTTAAAAACATTTTTCTCAACACGAACGGATTTATTATAGCTAACATACTGTTATGTCACCCTGTAATCGAGATTCAGCCAAAACTGAAATGAGTATCAGAAGAAAAGAAAAAGCTAAAAAAAAACAAAAAAACCCCAAAAAAGCTAACAAAATAATATTTGATTTAATATTGGAAGAAGAATAGAACAGAAGACACCTTTTTAAAGTGTCAAAATACATAAATAAATATATATAAATAAATAAATATAAATAAATAAATAAATAAATAAATAAATAAATAAATAAATAAATAAATCAATCAATCAATCAATCATTCAATTTAAAAAAACGTTTACCTACATGCAACATTCGGGAAGTTCGCTTTCGAATTTATAAGGTTATTGTTATCTAAAGAAAAAAATCAACCCACTGACTTTGTCTTTTTAATGCAGACAAAGTTTGTAGGCTACAAACGATCGATCGTCTATTGATACAACTCTTCTCCGTTATTATTTTTTATCTTAAGTAACTTGCTTTACTTCCATTATCTTTTTTTTTTTTTAATTTCAGCCTGCGGCGTCAACTTGTACAAATGGTCTGAGGGACGCGGTCCTTGCAAGCGCTGCCCCGCCACAGTTCTTCATCCGGGGGTGCGCACGAGTGCACTTGTGAATCTAACTTCTTCCGGGCGAAGAAGGACCCCAAATCGATGCCATGCACAAGTAAGTCGAGTGGACACACCCCTTTCATGTCTTAATTTAGGCTGGACAAGCCCAAACTAATAGACTCCCGAGAATTTTTTCTTCCTCACTTTCTCTTTTAATCCTTTATTTTTCCGTCTTTACTTTTACTTTTACTTTAGTTTTGATTGATCGATTTGTAGAATTTTTTTTCTCTCTCTCTTTCTTCCTTTCTTTTTTATTTTAAAATATATTTTCGTTTCCGATTGTGCTTATTTCAACTTATTATTATTTGTTGTTGTTGTTGTTGTTGTTGTTGTTGTTGTTGTTGTTGTTGTTGTTGTTGTTGTTGTTGTTGTTGTTGTTGTTGTTCCTGGTCTTGTTTTAAAAGTTCAAACTTCTATATGTGTTAATGAAGAGAGCTAAATGGGAATTTCAACGACGGGTGAATGGATGATCATTTAGATTTTATAAATAATTAACACATTTTTATCAAATAGAAGTAAGAAAATAGATTACAGAATTTCACCCATTGTAATATGTTTCGATTCGACTATATAAACACAGGTCTTTTCCTTGAATGTATTATATCAATTGGTATTAAATGTGTGGTGCCAGGGCGGGACCAGAGAATAACATGCCATGGATAATGTTTCTTTACTCAGAATATTACCTTCAGAAAACGAGAGGTCGGAAATCTTTACGGAATGGCCGGGGAGAAAATAGAAAAAAAAAAAAAGGGGGGGGGGGGGGGGGTAGAACGCAGTTAAAATAGAAGTTAATGAAAACAATTTGAGTCATTCAGCATTCCGATCCGATAGAATTTGGATTACAAACATGGCCCAGGCAGGGAAGGAGTTTTAACAACTGTGGATGGTAATGGGTCTACTGTCTGGTTAGAATCCCAGACTGTTTACAAACATGGCAAAGGAGCTTATAGTTAGTTGACGATTTTTGAAGTTCTTTGGGCGTTGCTCAATTGCTGTATGGCATATCCCAACATGCTTTGGCAAGCTGGGAAGAGACTGAACAAACAACATTCTTATCGTCGCCACACTGTTTTCTTTAACAACCTATCAGGCATTTACTGTATCATATATCGAGATTGAACGAATGTAATGTTGGGTGAACGGCACCTGAATGAAACGCAAAACTCTTAACATGTTTATTGAGTATACCTCCTAAGAAGAAGAGTGATTAATGCGTCATTGTTTATCCGTGGACGTTTTGATGGAACAACAACACTGTCAATGAACATGCCGATGAAGATCCTCTATACCTGAGCTTCGAAAGATGAGAATTACTCTTAAAAAATTTAAAAGTCTGAAAAGTGTATTTCTTGGCAGCAATTACAGGCGGTACAAAGTTGTTTACAATGAAAAAGGATTAACCAAATACGGATAGATGGTGTATCATACACCAAAATCATCGATATTTCGAACACAACTCATAATGGTCTTTCCCACAGATAAGTGAGAAGGCATATATGACCACAGGGGGGAATAAGTCATCAAAACTGGCTCGTGAGAGGTCGAGCGCCGTCATTTTCTTTTTTATGCAACCAGGGACGCTGTGCCTTCTCTAGTCTGTGGTCTTTCCCCCTCGATGTCACTGTTAGTAGCAACCTGTCGGAGGCGCTGATTTATGATCTGACGCTTCGTGCTTATTTGTACGCCCAAAATTAGTAGAATAAATTAATATCAAAGATCTTGAAGCCATGAACTGCACACACTTTCTCGAGGTTTGTAATTACTCAATGGTTTTGAAGACATGGCTCAATATCACTGCTCTGATTTTCGATTTCACGGCCACCCTAAGTTACTCCGACAAGGGTTATCAGAACTGTAGAATTAACAAATAAATGGCATTCATATCAACAAAGCTGTGATTCAGAAGGAAACTCCCCCCTCCCCCCTCTTAAAAATTCTAAACAAAAAAAAAAAAAAACGTAACAAAATATAACCCAATTCTTGATCTAGCCGTTTAAATAAGGTCATAACAATTGCGGGACTCATTTTACTGACTAAAACCGAAATACGCTTAAACAGGAAAATATAAATCCAAGTTCTGTAAAATGTCCACATTTTATGACTTACAGTATTTTTTACACAAATGAAAATAGTCGTGTTTAAGCTTACATATGAAATTATTTTTGGCATTTGTAGTTTCATGGATGATATATTTATTTTAAGCCTCTTAATTGCAACAACTTGATAATGCGTCAGTCTTTCATTCATAAATCTTTAACACGAAATCATTTATTTCGGTGAAATTTTAACTACGGTGAACAACACTTTTTCAACTTATAATAGAAAGAGCAGTGAAATAGATTGTTTTAAATCTTTGATTAATCCCTTTTTTATCTTTTTTTTTGTTTGTTTTATTTTGTTTGTTTTTAATCCATTGTTTGTTTGTTTTTGTTGTTGTTGCTTGCAAATTCCGCTGTATCATTTTCATTTTATTTAAAGGGTTTTAAAAAAAAAAAAACATTTAATATTATTTCCCAATAATCCTCTCTAATTTTCTTTCCTTTTCTTTTTTTTTTTTTCTTCTTTTTAATTCTTCTTTTTTTTTCCTTTTCTCAAAGCATATTGCAGATAAGATAAGATAAGCCAGTATGATTACATACAACTTATTACACAATACAATATTTAATCAATGTTCATCCTTAACCTATCATCACCCAACAACAGAACCGCCTTCGGCCCCGCGTAATCCTGTCATCGAGGAGGTGACCTTTACAAGTGTCACCCTGACTTGGGAACCACCAGCAGAACTAGGAGGCCGGACTGACATCAACTACCGCATCGTCTGCCACCAATGTGGCAACGACGTCCTATACCGCCCTGGATGGCGAGGATTCAACGTCACAAGGTACGTACATTTCTAACTGTGACAATTTGCGGTCAGGCACTAGCTGGCCCGTGTGGAAATTAGATATCCGAATAGTCATGTGTCACAGCACACTGTAAGAAAAATACGAGGGTCGTATAATATCGCACCCTGAGAAAAATGCAAGGGTCGTGTATCATCGTACTATGAGAAAATTACAAGGTCGAATATCATACTATGAGAAAAGTATACAAGGGTCACATATCGCACATTGAGAAATATAAAGGAGTCGTGTAACGTACGCTGAGAACAATATAAGGGTCATGTATCGCACTGTGAGAGACATACAAGGGTTGTGTATCATACCATGAGAAAATTACAAGGGTCGTGTATCGTGCGTTGAGAAAAATACAAGAGTCGTGTGCTTTGTGCTGTGAGAAAAATACAAGGTGTATCGTACTATGAGAAAATGCTAGGGATGTATATCCTGCTTTGAGAAAAATACAAGTTCAACTGAAACTTATAATATATTATGCGATGTTTGTATACAATTTCGTCTCGAGAAATCCTAATTTTGTCCATTGCCAGAAATCTATCTGGATTATTGGAACACCAAAATTATCAAGAAATCCATTAATAAACACCAACACGCACACGCACGCACACGCACACATACACACACACACACACACACACACACACACACACATACTCACACCATATGCACAGAGATAGATAGATAGATAGATAGATAGATAGATAGATAGATAGATAGATAGATAGATAGATAGATAGATAGATAGATAGATAGATAGATAGATAGATAGATAGATAGATAGATAGATAGATACAAAACAAATATAAAAATCATTCTTGCGACTCCTGACAAATATGTTTCAATTCAGTGTGCACGAACTTTTAGCTTATGCTGTTTGTACATTGGTCGACTCGTACTTATTTATAGGTCTAAGAACCGAAATCGTAATGGGCGCAATCCTATATTGTAATGGGAGCTCTCAAACCAAAGCGAAATAGTATCAATAACAACGATGTTAAATCATGTCCATTATTGCGTTCGGTTATGAGACCTGCAAATATATGTATCTATGTTGACATTTATTCAATATATTGAATTTTCTTTATAATGAAAGATCCCCCCCCCCCTCCCTTTCCCCAATCCCATTATTCTAATCCATACAGTGTAACACTCAGCGGCCTTGAACCAGGCAGGAATTACGAGGTCATCATTTTCTCCGAGAACGGTGTGAGTAATGCCAGTAGTGCCAGTGGCGCCACGTCCCAATCGGCATCTGCTAATGTCTTCACAGAGTCTGTAGGTGAGTTGACACCCCCCCCCCCCCCATTGTCCCTCTCTTGCCACCATTCATTATTCTGTATAATATTATATAAGCTTTTATCCGAGTTCAGTTTCGTCAGAAACATAGTTCATTCCTACCATTGAGAATTTTGCAAATAACTTTCATGTTTTTTAATATATTGACGACGATGGTGAGGTGGCCGAGTGGTGAAAACATGCCACTGTAACCAAGGAGGTCCCGGGTTCGAGATCTGTTTCGAGCACTTTCGTTTTTGTTGTTTTTGTTTTTTTCTCCTTGGTCAAGATTATTAACCCTTCATTCGCACGGAACACACAGGTGGTTCTTTAATGATCAATGTTCCTTCGATGCTATGGGAAAGGAGCGAAATATTATGACTGGGATAAAGACAATCACGTGATCAAATTACCTTCACCGCAACCCGTTCCAAGTTACAGGCTTTTCTAACAAGACCAAATTTTAGATTGTTTACAGAATAAAACCGATGATATAATAGTATATTATCTGCGTCTAGAAATTAATTTTAAAGTGGAAAGAAAACGGCAGTTAATCATCTAATGGTGAATTGCTAAATCCTTCCTTAACTCTTCACACTGGTGTCCTTGTTTTGGGGGTTTTTTCCCCCCGCAGTTTGTTTGCATAAATGACTCATGGACGTGATAAAGTATCTTCGTGAGGAAATTAATTATTAGTTGGTTTTTGTATTCTTTTTGGTTTTGGTTTTCTTTTTTCCGGGGCTTTTATTTTGTTTGGAGCTGTGACTCCTCTGCGAGATAAACATTGCATCTCATCGGACTTGACAGATAAGCGGGACGAGATTGAAAAAATCAAACAATGGATGATCAATGTACATATCAGATAACAATGCTGGCGATCCAGGATTGTCTTTGTTTAAGGGAGAGACAACTCTTTCTTTCCAGTTCCCCATCTGCCAATCATAATTTAAATCACGACCTCCTCGGACACGATTGCTGGGATGACGAATTGTAGAGAAGAAGAACCGATAGGCAGCTCTGATTTTCGATTTCACGGCCACCCTAAGCTTCTCCGAAAGGGTTATCAGAACTGTAGAATTAACAAATAAATGGCATTCATTTCAACAAAGCTGTGATTCAGAAAGAACCACCCCCCCCCCCCATTCCCCCCTCTTTAAAAATCTAACCGTACGTGATGTATCAAAATTTGAGGTTTTGAACAATATTATGTTGCTGAAATATCAAGCTTTATTTTTAAAAAAATTATGCCCTTCCGCCACGACATCATAAGATATCGTCGCCTAGGCATTCCATGAAGGAATATAGATATTTCATCAAACAAGATGATGTCAACAGGAATCACCCATGTTGTCCAAGTGAGCAAATTGGGGGTTAATAATCGTGCTCAATTGTGAAAAAACAACCAAAGTGCCTGAAGCGGGGCTCGAACCCGGGACCCTCCGGGCCACAGTGCAATGCCTTAACCACTCGACCACTTCGCCCCCCTGCATATGCTTTATGCTTGGAAGAAAATCATTATTTTCAAAGCTTCCTTTTGCGGTAATAACCAGAATTTCTGAAGTTGTTCTTACTGAAGTAGATTTTTTAAAAATTACTGGTAATGACTGATTCTCGAAGTCACAAACCAACTTCCACTTAAAATTGAAAATGTGCGGCTATGTGGTCTTTGGTATGACACTCGCTTTTGGATCGGAAAGTCCTGGGTTCGAGCCTCGCTCGACGCATAGTTGAGTCATTGGAAAAGGCTCTTTAAACTTTACTCACATTCTCTCACCTTACTCAGGTGTAAAATGAATACCTGACCGTTAACAGCGCTGTTTCTGTCCGAAAAATTGTAATAACGACTAACCGGCGTCATATCTCGTCCTGCATGTTAGTGTTGATTCTGTTGGTCAGGTACCCTTTTTAAAGAGCTGTGAGCACATTTAGTGGATATTGCGCTTATATAAAAGCTCCCTTAATTTATAAGAAAATGCTCCTAGTATATAATCTTTGTAAAAAATAGTATCCATAACGTTCTTGAGCAACCCCAATAAAAGAAGGAAACCCCACAAAAACAAAAAAACAAAACAAAAAACACACTCTTTTAAAATTTAAGTGGAGGTAAAAATAGTTTTCTTGTAAGCACCAATAGCTGTTTTAAAAAATGACGTCACGCATTTTACCCTAACTAATTAATGG
Source organism: Berghia stephanieae (assembly GCF_034508935.2). Lineage (NCBI taxonomy): Eukaryota > Metazoa > Mollusca > Gastropoda > Nudibranchia > Aeolidiidae > Berghia > Berghia stephanieae. Next base: position 61,846,087 of record NC_088363.1, on the reverse strand, counting down.
GAAAAAATAACATTCTTTTAAATTTAGATAGAACGCAAAAGAAGGTATAGATGTTTTCAACCTACCGCCTCAAAACGGTATAATGTCAGATTTGTTTAGATCACGGTGCACATATTTACAGGTCCGATAACCGAACGTATTTATGGGCTTGATTTTACATTGTTGGTTTGTAATGGCCAATATTTTGCTTTGGTTTCAGAGTATTTCCATGACAATGATGAGCCCATATCAATTTGGGTTATCAGACCTGCAAAGATGTACACGTTGGTCTAGATTCTGAAAATTGGCTTTGTTGTTTAAAATATGAGACTTGTGTCAGCAGTTTATGTCTTATTGAGGAAAATGAATATCTATAGTTGTTTTTTTTTCCAATTTTTAAATAACATGAACTAAAATTGCATATATCTAGTCTTTTGGTTTTAAAATCACTTTATTTGGTCCTATATTTCGCCCCGTTATGATAATACCGTTTTGAGACGATGGGTCACATGGCACCGCCAGCTGTTAAAAGAAAAGAATGACGTCATTGGTTCCGGTACTGGTGGTGATAACCAATGACTCTGGAGGTTGCTCTATCTAGCTAATACCGTTGGGGTTTTGAAAGCACGCGATCAGGCTATCTAGTAGAGGGGACTGAAACGAAATGAGAATGGTCGGTTTCTTTCAGGGGAAAGGGGGGGGGGGGGGGGGGGGGGGGGAGAGAAAAAAATACGATTAATCCAAATGTTGATTTCTGTGGACGTTACCGATGAATGTTATCGTTGAATTGATTCATTCTGCGCCAGTGCTGGTATCCCCACCAAATTTATCAGTACGATAAAGAAAATGAATTCTACCTTGACCTTGGCAAAAATCTGTTGGCCGCTGTTACTATAATTTGTCCAACTTTGACGTTTGACATCCATTGTTAATCTATAACTGCAGTTATGCTGTTTTTTTGTTTTTTTTTTGGAAAGTTCAGTGGCAAACATTAAGTCAAAGTTGTGTATAATAATTGTTATAATACTTTTAACAAGCTTTATCTATTTGTTTGATATTAATGACGATGGTGATGTTGATAAAAACGACGACGACGACGATGATGATGATAATTAAGAAGATTAATGATAATGATGATAATGTTGAAGATGATGGCGACGACAACGGCATTAATGATAATTAACTCTGATCAACGTGACTTACAGTAATATCTCAAATACAAATGTCTGTTCCTTTTAGATATTAAATATTATGCATACATTTCTGATGTCTTTCTCAGGAAAAGTTATCAATCTCCGTCGAGCCAGCTTGGGACCCAAGCATATGACGGTGACCTGGGATGTCCCTCCGACCATGAGTGGGAGCGTGCTCCAGTTCGAGATACGTTACTATCCTAGGGGACACTCCAAGGCCGCAATGGACGGCCGGACTACCAGTCAAAACTTTACCCTGGAAACTTTTATGCGCGGGACGGAGTATGTCTTTCTGGTAAGTGCATAATATGCTGAGAGAACATGAGGGGTGGAGAAGAGTGAGAATGACAGGAGATGAAGAGAGAGAGAGAGAGAGAGAGAGAGAGAGAGAGAGAGAGAGAAAAAGAGAGAGAGAGAGAGGTTGGCCTATCCATCCATCCGCCCATACATTGACCTATCCATCTCTCTATATATCTACCATCCACACATCCATACATTCAACCATCCAACCATCCAACCATTCAACCATCAACCCATTTATTTATACAAATATCCATCCACCCATTCAGTCATCAATAATCAATCCATCCACCAGTCCATCCATCCATCCATCCACCTATTCATCCATTGAACCACTCAGCCATCCTCCCCCCCCCCCCCCCCTTCCCATCTATTCAACCAACCAACCAATATTCCAATTATTTCTGCATGTAGTATCCACCCACCCACCCATCCATCCATCCATCCATCCATCGATCCATCTATATCTATCCATCCATCCATCATTCTATCAATTGTACACGTATACACATGATCCTGGCACCATCAGACAATCGACGTCTATTGTAAGGATGGTTCCCATTCATCATCAGCCTGATTTCCAACTCCCTCTCTTCATCCGCCCATTTATAATAAACCCCCTGGTTTTACCATGACTTGTCATATCTCTATATTACCAGATCAATGTAGACCCCAATCGGCCTTTTGAACCTGTAACTTTGGAATCAAAGGATAACTTTATTATTAATAGACAAAATTATAAGATAAATAACTAGACAAACAAATCAATAAATAGAAGAGTTAATGAATGAATACATGAATAATTAAATGAACGAGTAAAAGAATAAATATACAGGGCGTTTAAAAAAAAATACCCGATAATGAATTGAAATAGCTTAAAAACTAGAATTGATAGAAACATCTCGTTTTTTGCATAGATTTCCATCTCTATTCAAGTATTTTGCGGTGAAAATTTTAGGAAGATGCCATAAGCCGTTACAATTCAGTTGCGCGTTTTTTTTTGTAAAAAAAAAGGACAATTTTGACTTAAGCAATTTTTGACGCAAAAATTAGAAGAAAAAAAAAAAACTCGTCATAAATTGATGAGTCTCTTTACAAAAAGTGTGACTGTATTGTAGATAGATAACATCTTCCTGAAAATTTCACCATAAAGAACAAAAAACAAACAAAAAACTTGAATTGTGATGAAAAGCCTTACAAAAATTTTGGTGTTTCTATCATTTCTAGCAGGCTATTTCAATTCTTTATCGGGTAGTAAATAAAAACAAACCAACAAACAGACCAAAAAAACCCCCACAAAAACACTCTGTATAATAAAATATAAATAAATAATTTAGAATCTGGAATTTGGAAGAGTTACAAATTTAGTTATTGTTAATTATTGATCAAAGTAAATAAAAAGTCCGAGAAGGAACATTTTTTCCTCCAATAGTGTTATCTAAATATTTAAAAATCCCCTTCTTGCATTTAATTAAAAAAAATTCAAGCATACATTTATATAAATATTACTTATATCGCTCCTTTTGCAGGTTGGAACGGGGTTTTAAATTTTCAAATAATTCAATTGAAGTTTTCTGTCGAATTCATACTATTCCCTTAGAATTCAGTGCTAACACGTCAAATCTTACTAACCTTTAAAATACTCCCTCTCCCCCTCCCTTATTTGTCAGTTTATATTCATTCTTCCGGTCATCAATCCTTACTTTGAACGATTTGAACAATGTTATAGTTTTCTATCGCAGACGCTCTGCAAAGTACAAAACCGTGCCATCTAAAAGGAAACAATGTTCAAACTCTGAGCAAGAGTTTTTATAGTTATTGGTAATCCATTTTGAAGACCGTTCCCGCCCCTCACTCACTCACCCCCCCCCCCCCCCCCCCCCACCCACAGACACGCACACAAGCACACACACATAAACACACACGTCTTTCTTCAATGTGAGCCATCTCCGTGAGTCTCGTACTAAGTCCTACATAATAGGCGCGGTCGTCTGGCCTGGCGATTTGCGGCGACACGAATGTCCACTCGAGATGCTTTGTCCAGTTAGAGACGCACCAACGCCCTTTGTTTGTTCTTTGAGAAAGATAAGAAGAGGGGATGAGTGGGAGAAAGGAGGAGGCGGATGCGGAAGAAGAGAGAGAGAGAGAGAGAGAGAGAGAGAGAGAGAGAGAGAGAGAGAGAGAGAGAGAGAGAGAGAGCTAATTTGATGGTTATATTAACATGGATTGGTCAAATATAAATTGCCCTCTTTTCGAAAGCATATTCCGATTCTCATAAAATTATGCACACTTACTTTTGTTTTACATGGTCACTAGCCAAAAGTGGTAAACTTATCCCATCTCTCCTTGGCCTTGAAAAGTCCTTCAAAGAGAAGGTGTTGGGTTGGTTTAGACTTGATGTTTCTCTCCAATGTAAGGAACATTTGTAGGAAGGATGAGGTAAGATTTCAAACCCGCAGTCATTTGCTACTGCTGTTGACACTGCGGTACGGAGACAGCGACTCATATGTCGACTCATACGTGTAACCTTTAACCTTTATAGTCCGATAGATAAATTTTGTGAGAACCCATCATCAACAGGTTGTCTACATATAGAACTGAGTGACGTGACCTTGTTCCTTCTTTTTGTCCCCTTATGGCAAAAGACGTTTTTATTCTCGGTTTCAGTTCAGAACATTTTGTGAGTTGGGTCATACTAAAATCAACGTGCCTACCAGATGGAAGTATAGACTGGTCTTAACAAGGAGCAAGAAATGCCATGCTTTCTTCAAGGCTATTATCATTGAAAAGCCGATGAACTCAAGAATATCCGGCTAGTTATGGCGCCAACCGTTTTTTTGTTTACATATTCTGAGGTACACTGTGGACACGTGAAATTGCTGAAATAGCTTTTCTGAAAACGGTGTACAATCATTTATTTATCGCACTACCTAAATAGAATAGATAATTATACTGCGTTTTGGATTTAGGAAGGGGGGGGGGGGGGGGGGAGAGAGATTAACATTTATATCAATGCCGTCACATAAGCTACTTATATGCAGACGTTTTTGAATGATTTGGTTCGTTGTTGGATTTTGTCCTTGTTGTTTTGAATAATTCACTTGCTTCGGTGTATTGTAGGATTTGAACGTGGTGTTTGTAGGGCTGATGGCAGTGAGCGTAGTGAGTGAGTGCGTGAGTGATCGATTAATGATGATGATGATGATGATGATGATGATGATGATGATGATGATGATGATGATGATGATGATGATGATGATGATGAAGATGATGATGGTAGTGGTTTTGAATAGGCCGAAGAGGAATATAACATAAAAATGATGACGAAGATTGAGACGTTCTCTGTGAACGACTGTGCTCCCATACTCGAGAAAAGGTCGTTAATCTATTAAGAGTTGCGAGGATTATATATGACCTAATTGTGCTCTTGACGGGCCTGGCTGTCAGAGTTTATTTTGACCTATTTATAAATAATGTTGTCATGTCAATTCCCGTTGGAACATCTCGTTACTATCTAGGCTATAATCTTTTTTCTTCCTTCTTTAAATGCAGATAGATCACTATAAAGTGGAAAAGTCGGAGGGCGAGGATGGTGGGAAATGAGGGGGGGGGGGGGGGGGGGGGGGGGGGGGGGGGGGGAGAGAGAAGAGGGATAACTCAGTTTAATTGAATATATATATAGCGCAAATGCCCAGGTTTAACTCGGTTATCCCTTCTTTTTCAAAGTTAAGGCTCAGAACCTTCCCAAACAATTATAATTTGTTTGATAGGCGGTAACATTTTTTTATTTTCTAAGTCCGCCTTCCATTGGACTAAACTGCAAAACACCTCTATGCAAATCGGTCAGAAAATGTTACTTCATACATCGATAAATTAAGACGAACCCCGAACAAATTTTCGAAAAAATCTTAAATCTGAGACTTCTTTGAGCATAAAGAAAACATTTAAGTTTAGAATTATAAATAAATAAAGGGATTTGGGAATGAACGTTGTGGTAGGTCATGTTCCATTGGCGAGTTTGATGGCAATGCAAAATTTATCTCAGACGGATATAAACATGGAGAAGCTTAATAAAGAGGAAAACATTTTTTTAATGAAAGAAATAATTTAAAAATGACGAGAACATTATCTAACGAATATATGTTTCAAGATATAGATTTTTAAAGGGAATAAAAAGAAGAAAATGTGCATTGAGATTTGTAAAATATACATAAAAAGATAATCGATACTTAATCATGTGATTATGGAGGATTTTGTTATTTTTAGGACGTGGATTGGAGCTTGATTTGATGGTTTCAATTATAGTGTATATAAAATGGGCATCAAATTAATGAGTTTGAATTGACAACCGGGATCCCTTATAAACAATTAATTTATCGTTTGTATTCAAATAACGAAGAGGTGATGGCCGTTGATCTTATTTATTAGTATTATTTTATTTTGTATTGTTTTAAATTTTAGTTTCTATTTCATGACTTGGAATTGGATATTAGTTTTGCATCCTGCTGTTATTGTGACAATTAATGTGCGCAGAGTGTGTGTGTGTGTGTGTGTGTGTGTGTGTGTGTGTGTGTGTGTGTGAGAGAGAGAGAGAGAGGGGGGGGTACAATCAATAAAGTTAGTGATGTTTACAAACAGATTAAAAGATATGTCAGATGCATGACGATATGGCGATGAACTCGAATACGATTTTTATTTTCCATATTGATACATAATGTATAATTAGTTTGCAGTGCATATATTCTTTGACGCCCTGTAGCTTGATCGATATGGCACCACCCACCGATACAAATGACTCCATCCTGTCTAACGTCATTGAAAAAAAAATATTCATTTGTTTGATTGTTTGTTTTTTGTTTGTTTGTTTTTATTTCCTTTTTTTTTCGCACTTTCCACTCAGCATTGGGTAGGCCTTATAATTCCTATTTATTCATAGGTAACAAACCATGAGGCGCTTAAAATTTGTACCATGCTCGTTTTTTGCGGAGGGAGAGAGAGAGAGAGAGGGGGGGGGGGGGGGGGGGGGGGGGCTTGGTTGTTTTTTTTTTTTTAAACAGGAAAGGGAGACATCAAAATCTGCGTTACTAATAAGAGTTTGATGTATTAAAAAGTATATATATATATATACATATATATATATATATATATATATATATATAAGAGAGAGAGAGAGAGAGAGAGAGAGAGGAGAGAGAGAGGAGAGGAGAGAGCTCTACAACTACAACAATAATAATGATGATGATAATAATAATAATATAATAATAAAATAATAATAATAATAATAATAATAATAATAATAATATCATAATAATCATAATAATAATAATAATAATAATAATAATAATAATAATAATAATAATAATAATAACAATTTCAGAAATTACGAATTTCCTTGTCAAATTACTAAAAATTGACATAAAAGTAGAACCGGGATAAACTCCAAGGCCATCGGATTTACGGCTCTAAAAATTTTAATGTCTTGACTTGACTGCATACAGTTTTCAATGATTTATAGCAAGCAGTCTCTGAAGAATAATATTATGTTTTAATGAAGATTTCGAGCCAATGCATGTTGAAGTGCATGTAAATGAAATGTATGCATGATTATTATTTATTGTATGCAATTTTCTATCCCAAAATTTAGATATGCAAAGAAAAAAACAAAAGCAAAACGGAATATTTTCCATATCATTGAATCTATAAAATCCACTTCCTGTTGATCATTTGTTTAATAGAGAAAATTCGCCCCACGTTTTGGGAGTTCATTTGAATGCAACCCACTACCTGAACGATTGCTTATAAAACAAATGTCAGCTTGACACTAACAGTTTATGAGTCAATTCTCTTTCCATAAACATGGCCTCATTATCACTCAACAATTATTTTTTTAAATTTCAGTCCGAATTCGAAGCTTCTCTTACATGGTGTTGATTCTTTTTCCAGTCTAGTCTTATTTGAAATCAGGGGGTGCACGGTGGGTTTATTATATACAGCTATTTGTCAGAAGATTGACCCGGGTTTAAGTTGATGAGTGTAACTCCGATCTCTCAACAAGATATGAAGTGAGTAGAAAAGTGCCAGAAGACAATAGAGAATAAAAAATTTTTTCGCGGCGGTGGTGGGGTTTGAACCTGCGACCTTATTGGTACGACAACTCCGCCTGGCAGGTGAGAGCGTGGCTCTACCGTGTGAGCTATCCACGAACAATATTCGTTTCAAACCCAAAGTCATTTCTAGATCCCTCTCTCACCCACTTCTTGAGATCGCCGATTCGTTCACCACCATCGCGAAGTAATTTTGACCAGCAGTTAAGCTTAAGAGCCAATATTCTCATCACAAACATATAACATAGAAACGATTGAGACATTGAGTATGCTCCGGTGTGTATGCTCCGGTGTATGGGGTGAATTTTTAATTCAGAAAAGTGAGTGGAGCAGGCACTTATGTTGGTAACAACAAGATATGAAGCACTTCATATCTTGTTGTTACCAACATAAGTGCCTGCTCCACTCACTTTTCTGAATTAAAAACTCCGATCTCTGTATCTTTCTCTGTCTCTGTCTCTGTCTGTCTGTCTCTCTCTCTCTCTCTCTCTCTCTCTCTCTCTCTCTCTCTCTCTCTCTCTCTCTCCTTCCTGGAAATACTTGGTGGGTATCTGTAACTACATCAGACTGATTTTGATAACCAAGAAAAATGTCCTTGTTTTTAAATAAATGAAATTGATAAATTTATCTCATGATTGACTCTGCGGATCAACTGATGATTCTAAAGACGTTCATAAAATTCCACGATTAGAATATAGCATTGGTGCACGACATTTTCACCTACTTATCCAATGGTCAGGTATTCCGGTCGCTCAGTCGTTTCACACTCAAAGAGACTGGTATCGATCACGGCTATAGCCTAATATTTTCCCCTGACACCCCCCCCCCCCCCCTTCCCTCCTTCCCCGGCCCACTCAGACGTCATTCGGAGCTGGGTCTGTTAGATCTGGTGGAAAGTAATTTTGCGATAACCTAGTAACATATTAAGAGGGTAGCAAGCTATTGCTGCTACTGTCTATTAATTGCTACAGAAATCGGAATAAATTCTGCCTTCGTGCGTCTTAATGGCTCTGAAAGACTGCTTATTTGCAATGGTCAGGATCAGATAGTGGATGCTGGTCACGAAGCTTCATGAAAAGAATCAAAAAGTCTTTGGATCTGAAAGGTGGCGAAAAGCACGTCAGACATTGTTGGAAGATATTCACGATAAACTGTCAAGGTCCGTAGTTGTGTATCATGTGATAATGCTAGTTTTACGTTTCTCCGGTCAAGCGTATGATAACAATAATTCTCTTCGTGTTGAAATGTATTATGGCCTCAACAATGCACAATTATACCGACGGCACCGACCCCTATCATCACCAAAGCAATCACGACGACATCCACTAAAATTAACGGTTTTAACATCAGCGACAGACAAGCTTTTCTACTTCGATGCCTTTCATTGATAACAAATCCTCAATTTCTTCTGCCATTCTTAAACATTCTCCAGTCTTTGCGTGCACTTAACACTTCACTCCTACCCTTTAATAATATATTGGGCGTTGTACAGAAAGCAGTATAATGAACTTTACTAATACTGCATTTGTTTTGTGAAAAGCAACAACAGTTAAAACTTCCGGTTCCTCCCGCCTTCCCGCCCCCGCCATGACCTCATCATTGCGACGTTCCACGCCTTACCCCAGTGATGTGAGCCGCCTGCAAATTGCTCATCAGTATGCAAATACCCGGAATCAACGGAAGCTGAAACGGCCCGCCATACGGGTATATTCTACAAATACCCCGTCCTGCGCACGCTTTCACAGGCCATTGTTGATTCCATGTCATCCCTTTGGATGAAACCCTGCATGTCTTTGAATACTTCATCCACTCTAGGCCGATGCACGGTCTTCCTTCATCCCTGCCTTTCATCGCTTTGATTCTTGACTTCTCTTCACCTTCCAAAAAATTGACGTAGTATCTCGATAATGTTTGAGACCGATCGAGATGCTGCCCTTCCGCCTCAGTAGCCGGGCTTGGATTGGCAGGAGTTTATTGGTTTGCCGTGCTAGTTAAGACCTGAAAAAAATGGGCTTGATGGAGGTTGGAGTGGCGGAACGGCTTCAGCTCTCAAACAATTTGATGGGATGAATCTCTTGATTCGTCATCGTCTGGGCAATTTGACGGGTGACGTCATTTTCCATTGGATTGATATTGATATGAGCACTGAACCGAAAGTCAACACACGTGACCACGTTCTGAGACTGTTTGGATCTCAATGTCAACGGATCTGTCGCCCCTGACAACTCAGTGGTTTAACGCTTGGTGATCCAAGACGAATCCAGGTTACTTTCGATAATTAGTCTTTCAATCTTATTACTCAGTCGAAACTGTTATCATTTCGAACCCTTGCCCGTTATGTTTCTTTTTATTGTATTTATTTATTTGTTTGGAATGTTTCCCCTTTGCATAAATTACATCTTGTGAATTTGTGGATACGAAGTATGTACAGTTCGATCAAATACCCAACATTTTTTGACCGTCAAATCGCTCACTAACATGTCGAACCTTCACACAATTTATCGGATGTAATGTTCTGAAGAATGATCATCACGGTAATAATAAGCTAGCAAATTAAATGGAATAATGAAAATAAAAGAAATGATGATGATGATGACGACACACGCACACACACACACACACACACACACACACACACACACCTCTCCAAACCTTTACACCTTCCCCGATTTAAGCATTTGTTTTACTTAGGAGTGTATAAAAAAACAACAACAAAAAAAAGGTTTCGTCATCTACACCCACATCCACCCACCCCACACACCCCCCCCCCCCACACACACACACACGCATATACACACATCACAGACGACATTGTGGACAGTTTGTTTTCCCAATATTTTCGTCATTCAAGTCTCTGGAGAGATCAAAGTAGTGACAACCAGACAAGGAACAATGACCAACCGTTTTTCATATCCTACTATTTACTAGGACTCTTAGGACTTAGGACCACATTCGATCGGCTTGTCACAGTCCTCTTATTCCACCCCACCCCCCCAAACCTCTTCCTCTACCTCGTTCTACTATTGCTCCTCCTCCTTTTCTCGTCCT
>NC_088363.1:61780463-61825463 GCF_034508935.2 Berghia stephanieae | reverse complement strand
ATTAAATGGCAAAGGAGAGAATGAATTAAAAAGAAAAGAAGAAGAAGAAGAAGAAGAAGAAGAAGAAGAAGAAGAAGAAGAAGAAGAAGAAGAAGAAGAAGAAGAAGAAGAAGAAGAAGAAGAAGAAGAAGAAGAAGAAGAAGAAGAAGAAGAAGAAGAAGAAGAAAAGAAGAAGAAGAAGAAGAAGAAGAAGAAGAAGAAGAGAAGAAGAGAAGAAGAAGAAGAAGAAGAGAAGAAGAAGAGAAGAAGAAGAAGAAGAAGAAGAAGAAGAAGAAAGAAGAAGAAGAAGAAGAAGAAGAAGAAGAAGAAGAAGAAGAAGAAGAAGAAGAAGAAGAAGAAAAGAAGAAGAAGAAGAAGAAGAAGAAGGAAGAAGAAGAAGAGAAGAAGAAGAAGAAGAAGAAGAAGAAGAAGAAGAAGAAGAAGAAGAAGAAGAAGAAGAAGAAGAGAAGAAAGAAGAAGAAGAAGAAGAAGAAGAAGAAGAAAGAAAGAAGAAGAAGAAGAAGAAGAAGAAAGAAGAAGAGAAGAAGAAGAAGAAGAGAAGAAGAAGAAGAAGAAGAAAGAAGAAGAAGAAGAAGAAGAAGAAGAAGAAGAAGAAGAAGAAGAAGAAGAAGAAGAAGAAGAAGAAGAAGAAGAAGAAGAAGAAGAAGAAGAAGAAGAAGAAGAAGAAGAAGAAGAAGAAGAAGAAGAAGAGAAGAAGAAGAAGAAGAAGAAGAAGAAGAAGAAGAAGAAGAAGAAGAAGAAGAAAGAAGAAGAAGAAGAAGAAGAAGAGAAGAAGAAGAGAAGAAGAAGAAGAAGAAGAAGAAGAAGAAGAAGAAGAAGAAGAAGAAGAAGAAGAAGAAGAGAAGAAGAAGAGAAGAAGAAGAAGAAGAAGAAGAAGAAGAGAGAAGAGAAGAAGAGAGAAGAAGAGAAGAAGAGAGAAGAAGAGAAGTAAAGAAGAAGAAAGAAAAAGAGGGGGAGAGGGGGAAGGGGTGGATGGTGATGGGTTGGGGATGTGGGAAGAAGGGGGGGGGGGGGGGGGGGGAGCGACGACGACGGCGCTGAAAAACCAAAGTATCATTCGTCTAAAATACAAACCCTTCATAATCATCATACAAGAACAACGACGACGACAACTAAAATGATAATAATAATAATAATAATATTAATAATATGCAAACAACTGGTTTTTTTTTGGGAGACTGGCCGGCGAGAGAGCAAGGCCCGATGAGATCAAAGATTGTATTGTTTCACGATTCATTTGTCTCTTTTGATTTGTCCCCTGTTTAAACCCGGATTAGTTAGTCCGCCTATTTCTACTTTTATTTTTATTCATAATTTTCGTTCTTCTTCTCATTACCAAAAAAAAAAAAAAATAAATAAATAAATAAATAAAAAAGCCAAACAAACAACCCCCCCCCCCCCCAACTTTATAGCAGTCTTGTGGGGGGAAAAAATGATCAACTTTAGAATGATCCTGTTACGGGGTGATCACATTTAACAAAACATTTTTTGTTGTTGGTTGAAATATCAGATTTCATCAGCTTTTTTGGCTAGCTAGATAGGGGACAATTTAACCTATCGATAAATGAAATATATTTTTTTGGCTACAAATAAAGAAGCAAAGAGAGAGAAAAAAAAATTATTTTATCTGCAATTTATTCTTTGAACTCATTATTAACTGTATACTAGTACTCGCTTCAGGTTTGACTCGTGCTCTAGAGCTACAAGGACATTTTATTTATTTTATTTTTGTTGGGGATAAAGCGGGGGGGGGGGGGGGGGGGGGGGGGGGAGGGTGGATGGATTGAAACGTGATAATCATAGTGCCAGTGCTGGTCGGCTACCATTTATCGATAACTGGTATAATGTATGATATCGCAAAGAAAGGGAGAGGGAAACAGTGGTAGTGTTTGTTGTATTTAGCTCTTGTGGTGTTGGTCGTTGTGTCACGCCGTTTCAAGAAGTAAATCGGGTCTTGGGCCATTTATCCCTCTTCCTTGAAACCAGAGTCGCATGGCTGTGTGTCAATGATGCTCTCTCGCGTTGAAGTCGGTTGGTTGGGTTCGTTGATAAAATTAGTTGCTTAAATGTCAGACATTTTTATCTAAAAATTCAGTTTGCACATCATGGTATTCGGTTCTTGTGATCTTGGTCATTGAGTCTCGCCGTTCAAGAATTAAATCGGGTCTTGTGCTTAGCCTTCTTGTCTCTAGATTGTCATGGTCTTCGGCCATTTTTCCATCTTCCTTGAATCCAGAGTCGTGTGTCACTGATGCTCTCTTGGCGTTGAAATCGGTTTGGTTTAAAAGCCAATGTGATTGAAACGTGGGAATGGAGCGTACGTAGCCATCGTTATCTCATAGCCTGACACTGACCAAAAAATGACGTCAAAAGACAAGTCTTTGACCACAAAAGAAAACAAATTGTGAGTTGTATTCAATAGGTTAACCAATGGAATCACTCGTTTCCTTGAGCACTACTAACGACAACTCACTAGAGGCTTCACAAACCTGGAAAATGACGTCAAACTATAAGTCCGGTTCTAGTGTCAGGCTATACGTTAACGATGGCTACGAATGGAGGCAGTGACTGATTACTATCATTCTGTTGCTGCTTACTTTGTTTGGTTGCTGTTATGGGGGAAAATATAATAATAATATTATGGGTGAGATGTTTGGGTTGATGCTGATGGATTTGGCGGTGGGAGTGGTAGGGGTTGTAGTGGTATTATTCTAATAATTCTTATTTCAGATTTGATTTAATAGCTGTGGTTCTATGGTGGCAGTAGCTTTTGTATTGGTGTTAGTCTGTGGTAGAGTAGAGTAGAGTAGAGTATTTGTGCGTTTAAACTCAACATGAATGGTTAATAACTTAGGGCAAGGAAAATTAACATTGGAATGTATAAATATATGGAAAGATGAAGAGATTCGTGTAGAGAGATAGACAGACAGACGGACAAAAGATTTAAAAAAAAAAAAAAAAAAAAAAGAGAGAGAGAGAGAGAGAGAGAGAGAGAGAGAGAGAGAGAGAGAGAGAGAGAGAGAGAGAGAGAGAAGGCACTCACGTGTATCCCCATAATGAAAATATCATCATTATAATCTTGTTGAACGTCATTTAAGTATTTGACACGAAAATCGATACGTTAATCCCCTTCAATCGTTAGAAATAAATATAATAAAACCCCGGCTGTTTTCAATCCTACAACCTTTAATCCCTATCCGGCAAATGCCTCATTTTAAACAAGTAAAAACGCTCACCTTTCATGCTGTCTCATCTTTTACTCATAATTTCCAACATGTTACGATGACTCACCCGTTCGTAATGTGTAAATTATGCGTCCTGGTGAAGAGCTGATAATTTCCCAGATTTAACGACAATTCCAGTGAATTATCTCAGCCTTCTGATATGGAATTGTGACACACTCTTTATAATACTTTTTGTTTGTTTGTTTTGTTTTGGGTTTGGATTTCTCCTCCAAAACATTGAAACGTAGAAAGATTTTAAACATAACAGAGCAGAAACAACAGGATCAACAAAAACATCATCAACATCAACAACAAAAAACAACAAAAAACAAAAAACAAAACAAAACAACAACAATACAACAAAAAGAACTGTTCTATGCTTAATGATAACACTTGAAGAAACAGTCGAATGTAAAGTCTCGTAAGTGTCTTATTAGACTAGGGGAAAAAATCCAAAATTCAAAGACTGTCTAATGACAAACACATCATGAAATGACATCGGGGAACATCAATAGGAAGGGATATGTCAAGAAAGAAGTTTTAAAAAAAAATTCTAATTGGAGATGGCTCATATTCTGATAAATATTGGGTTTAGTAATCAGAGAACTGAGCTCCTTATTCAATCAGTGCCTAGTTCAATTTTTGTTTTAGTTTTGTTTTGTTTGTGTGGTGTTTTTTAAAATTTTTTTTATTGTTTTTTTTTGAAAATTTTGATTTTGTTATAATGCTGTTCGTTTTTTTTTTGTTTTTTTTTTTTGTTTTTGTTTGTTTTGTTTGTTTTTTGTTTGTTTTGTTTTGCTTTTTGTTTTTTCTATTTCGTTTTTTGAGGGAGTGTTGACCACTGCAGCTTTCGATGCAACGTCGACCCGGTTTTCGTCTTGTGAGCATTACAAGTTACAAGCGGATAAAGGTTTAGTGAAGTGCTAAAAGCAGATACATTTATGAGAAAATGTTAGCTATCCATCGTCCTCCCTCCCATCCGTTTACAACGTTTTCCAGGTCCCAAGGACGTCCTTTTTTCACTGACAGCTCCGACCGGTGGTTTGATATTTCCTTTCTTTTAACTCAACACCTGCTTCCTATTAATTCTACCTAAACCCTTTCACCTACTCACGGACTCCCTCTTTGACAGTTGAAACTCTCCAATTCTTCCGTGTCAGGTTTTTTCTTCTTTACATTATTTTATTTTTATTTATCTTTCTCTTCTTTGTCGAAACTTCACAAAACAAAGTCCGTCAAAGATACTTGCCATGCAGATTAGTAGTTGTGATGATTTATTATAGTTAACAGTTACAGTTGTGAATTAATCAACATAACTCTGAATTTCAGATCGATTTTAAGATATTATAGTAGTTCTGGCGGAAGTGGAGATTGACTAAGATATAATATTTAGATCATTGATAATATCAGATGATAAAGATAGCACTACATGGTTTGGATACACCCGGGGTATCATAATGGGCCAGGCCAAGCTTTAACTCTTTCGTCGGATTCATGAGCTACAAACATCCTTTCCTTCATTTTTACATAATCTTTCATTTGGACTCGTTTGATGCTCAGAGCATCCTCTATGAATGTTCGTATTCTATGTCGGTACCAGACCACCAACTTTAAATATTTATTTATTTATTCATTGATTCATTGATTCATTTATTTATTTATTTTTTTTTATTTGACCTTTTCAAGACGTCTGGAATATTCTTCAGCTTTTTGTCGTTTGTGGGCCGGCAAATTGTTGATGGACCTTTTTTTTTTCTTTCTTTTTTTTTTATGTTTGTTTTTGTCGACGATGGGGTTACTCTTGAATGTTCTCTGCTCGTAGACTATACTTCAGTTAAGGACGATTATTTTCTTTTCTATTTATAGACTACACTTCAATTAAGGGCGATTGTGGAATACTCTCTATGTATTGCAACTTTGGCATGTTGGTGACTCTTTGAGTCGACTTGCTCTGATCAATAATTTTCGTTTGAAGTTCGAAGAGAATCTGCCCTCGTTTCATTTTCAACCTCTCTCTCTCTCTCTCTCTCTCTCTCTCTCTCTCTCTCTCTCTCTCTCTCTCTCTCTCTCTCTATCTATCTATCTATCTATCTATCTATCTCTCTCTCTCTCCTTCTCTCTCCTTCTCTCTCTCTTCTCTCTCTCTCTCTCGATCTCTCTCTCTCTCTCTCTCTCTCTCTCTCTCTATATATATATATATATATATATATATATATATATATATATATACACACACACACACACACACACACACACACACAAACGTTCATCCACAGTTTTATTCATTTGATAACTCTCCCAAATATTTACAAGGAAAACAACTCGCATGAGCGCTGTGTATTGTGTTGTTTTCTAAGACCATATTTTCATTTCTTTGTAGTGTCTTTCATATTTTACCCCCCTTCTGTCTCTTCTCTCCGTTGCCTATCTTGTTGACATCTTGTCTCCAGCTCATTGGGATTTTTATTTAACCAAATCGTAGTTTGGCCATCTTGACGACCATAATAATGGACCTACTAATGTCATTCTCCGGTCTGTCACCCTCGGGCATTTAGATGGTATCGCATGCTAAGGACAATTCTGTATACTATGATAAAACTCCCTTTTACATTTTGGTCAGAAATGTCTACTTTAAATTTCGATGATTTAAGAACGACCATTATCAAAAATTTCATGATCCTGAGACTTCGAAGAAATGTTAGATTCGTGAATTTTATGTTCATTTTTTGAAGTAGAAACGTTATGGCCAAGAAAAAACAAACAAAGAAATCAAAACAAATTAAAAAAAAAAAACAAAAAAAAAAACAACAAAACGATATATAGTTTACCAAGTACCTACAGCCCATCCATGTTCGATAAACAATATATTATAGGACTTTTGATGATTTGCATGTCAGGTAGGGGATAGGAAGTGTTTTACCTTGTCAAAGAAATAGTTTTGAAACAGAAAGATGGGCGTTCTATAAGATATAACATCATTTATGTTTATCATTCGCAAAGTAAAGGCGGAGAATAATAAGTAAATAAAATATTAAAATCAGTCTCGTTGCGTCTTTAACTTGTCGTATCAACACAACGAATCAGCTCAGATAAACATCTGTCAGAAAAAGAAGACAACAATAAATACATGATAATAATCCGCTATGTGTTCTAGTGTTTCGACACTCGCTTTCGGATCGAAAGGTCCTCCTGGGTTCGAGCCTCGCTCGGCGTATCGTTGAGTTCTTGGAAAATGCTCTTTACTCACATGCTCTCACCGTACTCAGGTGTAAAATAAGTACCTGACCGTTAACAACGCTGTCTTTATCCAAAAGAAATCGTAATATCGCCTAACGGCGTCATGTCATGTCTTACGTGCTGGTCAGGGACCCGTTGTAAAGCGCCTGACCACGTTTAGTGAATACTGCTCTATATAAAAGCTCAAGTTTTTATGTCTCTCGCTCAAAATTGTGATTTGAATTATTCGAATACAACGCGACTGATGGCGATTTAAGTTTTTATTATGGATGTTGTAGCCATTTTTGCTGTTAATGTTATTTTTGTTGCTGCTGCTGTTGTCTTCATTTACTTTACTTTTTATGATTATTGATCCGACCTATAAAAAAAAAAATTAAAAAAAAAAAAGACCCCTATCAATCCACATGAGGACACGATAATTTTTTTTTTAATGATATTATACGAGAATAAACCAAAGGCGTTCTGTGGCAGATGTTTATTTTTTCGAAAAATTCATATTAAAAATATGTCACCTTTCTCTGCTCGCCACATTTTACTTCCATTATTTTCACGGAGATAGGAATAAAAAATGTAAAAGTTGAATGGAATCGCTCCCTATTATCCTACGGCCTCTAAACCAGACCATATCGCCACGATAGTGCTGTATCGAGGATAAAACCCACCAACGGCAGCAGAGTCGGCGGCGATTGAAAGAAAGAAATAAAAGGGAAATTCTAATCAATAGCCGCTTGCTATTGAAAACGTGGCTTGTTTACCCTATCGAAAAGCGCTCAATCTATTTCACACCGGCCTGTCTCATTAATGATATTAAAAGCTGGTTTTGGCACCTTGGCTGGGTTGGCTGATTGACTGGATCGGATGACTGGCGTTTGCTGCGGGACACGGGTCGGTTTTTTAAAAAAAATATTTATTTATTTATTATTATTATTTTCTTTTGTGCGTGCTTATAATAAATACATCATAAATCCATACCTAGAGAACTATTGTTTTATTATGGCCTGTCTCATTAATGATATTAAAAGCTGGTTTTGGCACCTTGGCTGGGTTGGCTGATTGACCAGATAGGATGAATGACGTTTGCTGCGGGACACGGGTTGGGTTTTTTTTTTTTTTTTTTTTTTGTTTTGTTTTTTTTCATAAGTTTTATTTATTTTTAAAATTTATTTCTGGTGCTTATGAATACATCATAAATCCAATACTAGAGAACTATTGTTTTATTATTATCATACATTATTTTAAATATTATTATTATTATTATTATATTATCTTTGTCGGCGGATTTTGAAATTTGCAATTCCAAGAGCATGCAAATTACGTATGCGTGCAGATCTGTAATCGAATGAAATACAGCATGAGAACAAGTGAAATACTGTATATTATAATCATTATAATAATCCAAATCATGCCATTATCGACAGTGGAATGTGTCGTGACTTTTTTTTTATATTCAATAATATTTATCTACATTTTGCTTTTTTTTTTTCATTTTGCCTAAATTGGTCTGTTAATTCACATTAAAATATATACCTACACCATAGATTATATTGTTGGAGATGGTTAACTCACTCAATCCTAGAGACTTTTGCTGTTTTCAAAATTGGAAAAAAAATGTATTAAAAAGGAGCATGCACATAGATAGTTTTATTCAACTATCAGTAACATGTAAAAACTAAAAACAATAGCTTTGATACTACGCCTACAATTTGTTTCAGAAAAATGTAATAAATAGGCATGGGGTAAAAGTAACTCAGGTAAACTACGGGTATAGTCGGTGTTGGGGTTGAGTGAGTTAAACTGACGTCCGGTTTACATTATGCGCCGTCAAATTGATGCTTATAGACTGAAAGGATGAGGTTATGATCTGGCAAGCTGTCCGAGTCGTAAGTGATGCATTGGTGACACGTGACGTGTGATGTATGTATTGCGTTTGGAATTTTTAATGACTATTGCTGTGAATGCAATATCGATGCTTTATAAAAAATAAAAGCAATATTACTCGGCGTTTTAAATTAAATTATTTAGAATTTAACGCTGTATCAAATCAATATTAACATTTAAATGTAAATGTAGCAATTGTGTATAAAGCGGCGGTCTCCGTTTTCGATACGATGCTTAGACTACTTTACGTGTAAAATTGATTAATTTAATTTATTCATTTTTCACGTGAGAGAGAGAGAGAGAGAGAGAGAGAGAGAGAGAGAGAGAGAGTGGGGGGGGGGGTGATAGAAAGAGAGGAGAGAGAGACTGAAGACTAATTTTATAGATACTAATCCAATCACAATTTAGTTTGTTATTGTTTGAAATGTCAGTGGCTGTATTATCCATGCTATAGCTTAGACTTGAACCAGCAAGACTTTAGATTCATTGGTCTGTTGTGGTTTTATATGGTGATCATAATTAATAACATCCCGGCTCTCAGATCGTCAACTACCCATGGTGTGAACTCTACTTCAGTTTGTCTGACTGTTCCACAGTCTCAATCGGTGTTAATGACTTAATGATATCACTTCTTCGGATGGAATCAATAATATAGGCTGACACGGGAAGTATGGAAATAGCCAAGGAAGGGTGGATGGATCCTTACCTTGGTCTTAGCCGTCATCATCATCATCATCATCATCATCATCATCATCATCATCATCATCATCATCATCATCATTATCATCATCATCATCATCACCACTCACCCCCGTTACCATCTGGGGAAAAAATAGTGTAAAGTCTAGGAAAGCTGTTTTGTAACAGATGATGTTTTTCTATTGTCTTTCTGCTTTGTCTGGCACTGTAATCTTCACACCTTTTAAGATTCTTAATATTAAAATTCACGCGAATATCCTTTTTCCCCTCTTCTAGGTCCGAGCAGAAACCAACTATGGCTGGGGTGAATTCAGTAAACCTGCTTACATCCAAACTGGTCAAAACGGAGGTAAGTTGATTTTTTTTATTCGGGAGGAGGAGGAGGGTGGGGGGCAAATGGTGGAGATTCAAGAAGGGGAAAAAAAACCAAACAAAACAAACCCATTCCTTTCTCGCAGCATTGAGACAACCCTAAAAGGAATACTAGACATTTATCAAATTAACATATTATAAAATATGTTGCCCACTGGAATCACCCAAGTTGTTCAGGGAGCAAATTATGTACTTGGACTTGACATACTTTTTTCACTGCAATTGTCGACCAATCTTGAAAATTCCGTATGTTGAATAGGCTTCAACATTGGTGACGTCACTTCCCTCGAAATGACGCATAGTAACTTAGTAACTGGTTTTAAACTGTCGGAACCAAGGCGGACGCCCTTATGAAATACTTCTCCGACGAGCATAAAAGTGTATCCAGAGGAGAAAAACATAAATCTGATCATGTTTTGACTTTTATACATTCTGATCACATTCCTTGTGAAAAAGTTCTAGCCAGCAGGAAGAATATAAAGTACGGATTTTCGTTGTTTAGAACCAAGCTGCTCGTTGCTAGGCGGACGTGACATCATACTATTGAATCCTATTATGCGATGAAAGCCCACCTCTTACTTTCGTTTTTATGTCATGTCGAAGGGGATGACCACATATTGGGAGAGGGGACGGGGACGGAGGACTTTGAAAAGGGGGGGGGGGGGGAGTAAGGATCAAAACTCAAATTGTTTCAAGCGGGACTCAAGTTATGTTGTTGTCTGATCACCCATGAGACCAAATTTAAATAATTTACGTCATATTCGCCCATAAATTAAATTCAGATGACAGTTTCCGGAAGTCTTCGACATTTTGAGCAAGGATAATGCATGATGATGATATCCGAAAAGACCCGTTATATAAAATTCTATTTCAGAAGTTTGTGCTCAAGTTATAGAAGATCCAGTTTTTAATAACTAAGTTTTCTACAATATAATATTTGCTTTTGGAAAACCCGTTGTTGTTATGAACATTTCAGAGAAACTTTTAAAACCAATAAGTTCAACTAACCTAAATTCATTTTTAAACGCATCCTACTTATTATTTTCAATACAGAGACGGGTGTTTGCTTCATGAAACGCGCTAAACTTAAATATTATATAAATGTTGCTGCTCGAAGCTCGAAGAAATGAATAACAATGTGAAATTAAATGTAAGCTTCAATTAAATTAAGAAAACTGATAGAATTGACGTTTCGCGTTTCCCCTTTATCAACTACCACTACCACATCATCTCCTTCATCTGTAGTGTTTCATTCATCCTGTTTGTTGATAAAGGGGAAACCCGAAACGTCCATTCTATCTTTTCGAAATTAAATTGAAGATTACATTTAATTCACATTGTTATTTATTTAAACTTAAATATAATGAAATTAAAGCATTGAATTGAATACATTAACGCGTTAATTTATAGGAACGCATTGGATGACTGTAAAGAAATTGTAGAAAGTCCATTGCTCATTTAAAAAATATTTTAAAATCGAAATTTGTTATACAGTATTTGTGTATTAAGTTGTATTCGTTCGTTAACGATTTAATGAACATTCGTTTATTTCTTTTTGTTTTGTTTTTACTTTACTCTCTCGTTTGTCTCGTTTACGGGCCTTGTCAGTGTTCTGTAATCCATATTATAACAATTCTGTTATCGATCTCAAATCAATAAACAAGTCATTAATGGACTTCTCAAGACGTCTTGTTTAAAGTAGAACTATAATGTGTGTTGTGAATGTGCGTGTGTGTGTGTGTGTGTGTGTGTGTGTGTGTCGGGAGGGGGGTGGGTAGGGGTGAGGGGAGGGGTGGGGGTGGGTTAGAAGATGCCGGAAGTGTCAAAGCCAACTGATTTATGAGTTTGAGACAATAAAGCGAAGCAAGTTATCCACGAGTTATATTGCTTGTCAACAGCCCTCAATAAGTGCTTAATAAAACACCGCGATGGGGCCAATTCGTTGTAATGGATACGAATGCAATTTATGTAATAATAGAAAATTGAAAATTACTTTTAAAAATTCTGATAGATTATATTTTATTTGCTCTTCCTTTTTTTTTTTTTTTTTTTTTGTAATCTTTCCTTTTAATTTTATTCAATTTCGTTGCAATAACAACAGATCAATACACATTTCCAAATAGATTATATTTTTCGTTGGTTTTTCTTAAAATTTCTTGGCTTTTTTTCCATAGACCTAGCCCAACGTGTACTTATTTACAGGTCTGATGGCCCAAATTGTTATCAGGTCATTCTTGTAAAATATTGTCCATTACATCAATGATAAATTAGGCCCATAATATCGTCCGGTTATAAGACCTGCTATGTTATATGCACCTAGACCTAGCCACATTCAGTGACAGTGGAAGAATACGTCTCCCCTTTCATGTCCCTTTAGTTTCAGTCATTCATTTACTCAGTAACATATTGTGTGACTGTGGTGTCTATTACTTTAACTCTCTGAAAAAGATATACAATTTTATTTAATGAACTCATTAAGAGAATTAATTAACTCAAATTTTACCTATTTTTACGAGATGGAGAGTTTGACACTGTTATCCAGTTTTCTTAAAAGACCCCCCTGACAAAATCATTAGTAATGATGTATTATTTCTGTAGTGTTTCGTTTCCACAAAAGTGGTTAGAGGCTGGAGGTGCTTTTGGCATCCATTCATATTATTATTATTATTATTATTATTATTATTATTATTATTATTATTATTATTATTATTATTATTATTATTATTATTATTATTATTATTATTATTTTTATTATTGTTATTATTATTATTATTATTATTATTATTATTATTATTATTATTATTATTATTATTATTATTATTATTATTATATATTTATTATTATTATTATTATTATTATTATTATTATTATTATTATTATTATTATTATTATTATTATTATTATTATTATTATTATTATTATAATTACTATTATTATTATTATTATTATTATGGAAGATTTTGCCGCACCACATCTTTCTTTTCTAATCAATAACTTTGTTTGACACAACTCTTCTTTTAATAGCCTTTTTGGTTTGCATTTCCGTTTGTTACCGAACTTGAAACATGTTTTGTTCTAACGTGACGAGCGACATCGGGTATTATTTGGAATCAGAATTAAAATCACAATCTCTAGCGCAATGAACAAAATGACATCTCATGCAAAATTAACAGTTCGTAGTAAGGGAGGTAATCAAGAAAATTGAGGAGTTTTTTTCTCTACACATCTTTATGTTTATCCCCCTTCTGCCTCAGGCTACTATTCTTTCGTAACCTGTTAGTCATCACTCCTCTTTACGGTATTACTTTTTTTTTTTTTTTTTTTTTTTGTTAATGACATAAACCTAATCGTTTTATTTTCACCAGATTGTGTTAAGAAAAACAAACCTCAGGCTAAATTTCCACGGATTTACGATGTAACAGAAAACACACTTCGACTTAGCTAAGCTGAGAAGCGAATACAATGACAATAATACCCTGCACAGGCAGACACAGGTTATAGTTATATTGAATGACAAACTCACGAGACGTTTCTGTTTGTGAGTGTAGTATTTTTTTTTTTTTTTTTTGTTTTTTTTTTTTTTGTTGACGTGGACTGTATTCCTTTAACAGTTTTCGATGGTGGATAGCATGACCGTGAGCGGGCGTCATATTGGTGTACATCGGAGCGTGAAAATGTAATAGGGATTTCGTCTCCTTCGTCTGCCTTTGAAGAATTGATTTATTAGTAAAGTGTCATAATTCCCTCTGGGACAGGGTTTTTACCGTGTGTAGTTTGCTGTCGTGATGACTTTCTTTTAAAAAAAATATATATATTTGGTATGAAACTGCTTAATTTCATACTACTACTACTACTACTACTACTACTACTACTACTACTACTACTACTACTACTACTACTACTACTAATACTACTACTACTACTACTACTACTACTACTACTACTACTAATACTACTACTAAAGAAGAAGAAGAAGAAGAAGAAGAAGAAGAAGAAGAAGAAGAAGAAGAAGAAGAAGAAGAAGAAGAAGAAGAAGAAGAAGAAGAAGAAGAAGAAGATGATGATGATGATGATGATGATGATGATATGATCATAACGAAATGAAATTATAGGAGTTTACAACTATAGAAGTTAGAAATGTCAGATTTTTAGTAATTGTTTAATTAATTTATATATTTATTTATTTATTTATTTATTTATTTATTTATTTATTTATTTATTTCTTTATTTTATTTCTTTATTTTATTATTTAAAAAAATAATTATTAAGCGTTAAATCTACGCTTTGTGTTTTGTTTTTATGCGTTTCAAGGACATATGCTTCCCAATTTTCTAGGAATGACATTTAAAAATTAAATTCTTGTAAAATAGTCAAGCACAAGTCCATGTTGAACAGGAAGAAATATGAAATGATTCTTAGTAGATAATATTGAACTTGAAAGTTGTGGGAATGAATTCTTTGTAGATAATTTTGAATCCGACGTGTTTAAATTTTTATTTTGTCCTTTCAAATTTTTTTGGCAAAAACCTATCATAACCTGCCTCGCTCACTTTGAAAATAAAACCTACATCAACCACATCGAAAACATTTGAAACTATATTAACACTGTCAACAAAACGTGGAGAAACAGCATCCATTGTGATATATACATTTTTAAATGAAATATTTATTTTTTCTCTTATTTGAATATTTCAGCTTCCATTGTGGGCGTGAGGCGAGTGAGTGTGGGTTCCAAACACATCTCAATTGCATGGGAGGTGGCCCCAAGCATCAAGGTATGTAATAATGGCCCACAAGAGCCAGAGTATATCCATGTTTCTGTAGCATCAAACAGAAGAGAATAGTAACAATAGTTTTTGTCCGTTTAATAGTATGCTAATATATCGCAAAATATGTTTTCCTTGAGTTAGATCCAGCTAACCAAACACTTTTGGGTGGACGGAAGTATTAGAAACAAATAAAGGTTCTCTCAGGGAAATCCAATAAATCTTGTTGAAAACTGCCAAGGCTAGTACATATATAAAATAACTTAAAGCATTCTTTTAATGAATTAAGGATAATTTGGTAATTTTTAAAGTTAGTTATAATCTACTATTTCATTAACCCTGAAAATGATGATTTTTTTCATTTTCTAGCGACAGGATTGCCAATATTATTTATATTTACTAACGTTTACTTTTTAATTCATTCTACACCTTTTAATAAGCATTATCTAAAACCCTAACCTTTCTCCTCACAAACTATCCTTTCCTTAATAACAATATCATATTAAGTCATACATTACGATTTTTAAAAAAAATCTTATTTCAGGACAAAGTTCAAATGTTTGAGGTGATGTATTACCCTGTGATGCAAGAGCAAAATGAAATCAAGAAGACAACATTCAATCAGAATCTGACCATTTATGATTTCCTGAAAGATGCCGAATACAAATTCCACGTAAGATTTTTTTTATCTTCTCTTCATTCTATGTAATTAGCTGGGCATGGGATCTTTTGCCTGTCAAAATGAAAAGCAACATCTCAGTTTAGGGTGAGGGGGTGGTGGGGGGTGGGGGGCAAGCAACACAGCTTTTATCTTGGAGAAACATTTTAGACGTGTCTAATATATTCATGTTTTATCTATCTCAAGTACTTGGCATTTCAGCTTATTTGATGAATTTGTGAACGAAAAGGGATGATGATGCTTGATCAATTGGAAAATAAGAAAGTGTTTGCATTTCTTCAGAGTTACAATCTGAATATTTAGGAAGATGATGTGAGTGGCAAAAACTCTCATCCTTGGGATTGAAATGGAAATGTCGAGGGTTTACACCCCATACCAGTGAGGACCCAAGAAATTAGTCAATCACACCTAACCCTCTGCTTTTTAATCTGATGAAAACTGAGACTCTAGCTTTTTCTGTATTATTTTAATTATTTGAAGCCATTGAAAATTGTGTAGGTTTTTTTTCTTCTCTCATTTGCGAAAATAGATGCTAAGTGGAGTGTTTTTGTAACTCTTTATTTTCATTTTTTTCAGGTCCGTGCTAAGACCCCAAATGGTTGGAGTGAGTTCAGCGAGCCCCTCATTGTGCACACAGGGTGGAAAGATTGTAAGTCAGGATTTATTAGATCTCAAACATAATTGACATCATAAATATTATAGCACTCATTTCACCACTGACTGACTTGACTTGCTGGACTTAATTCTCTTTGCTCCTTGTTAGGCCTTGTAAGCCTTCTACAAGCGTCCACTCTGCTTCTGTCCTTGGCCATCTTCTTGGGAGCTTACCAGATGAGGCCTGCCATCATCAGTTTACCAGACAGTGAGCACCTCCATGTTTGCCTCGGACGCCCCACCTTTCATGTCCCACTGACAGATACTTGCAGTGTATAGACTTTTGTGGTTAAAAAAGAAATGGACACAAGAACAAAAATTAATATGTTCGCAATGTTATCTTACGGACAGGAATTATTAGCAATGGGCTATAAACGCTCTTCTTTTAATTTTAGAAATAATCTTTTTTTATTCAAATTTCTAATGCGTCTTCAACTGTGAATAGACCATATACGATATTTCTTTGTTTGCATATAGCATTAAGTATTGCATTTAGTCATTGTGCTGTCCAGTAAGGTTTTTATTTTTGTTGACCACTGTCAACACTTGCGGGTCTATTATGTCTGTCAAATATGATAGTTTAAAAGATATTTCACGATAAACTTATTTCATATGCATCTGCAACCTAGCTTCAATTTTCTTGTTTGAATTTATTTCAGCCTCCTTGGGAGGAGTACGTCTGATCAGTGTTGGTTCGAAACACATCACCATTGCATGGGACGTGCCTTCAAGTATCAAGGTTAGTAATACAATAGATTTCCTTTTATTTTTATTATCTACTCTGATGAGACTTTCCTTCAGAAGAAAGTAATACAAATAATAATAATAATAATAATAATAATAATAATAATAATAATAATAATAATAATAATAATAATAATAATAATAATAATAATGATGATGATAATAATAATAATAATAATAATAATAATAATAATAATAATAATAATAATAATAATAATAATAATAATAATAATAATAATAATAATAATAATAATAATGAATAAATAAATAATAAATAAATAAATAAATACATTTTCTAAAATCAATGAAAAAGACATAACAGCCTACGTAAGAGACTGAGGATTTTCTCCAAAGCTGCTTCACAGTCAGTAATGATAATGGTGAAATTGAGAGCTTGGTTTGATGATGCTATTGTAATTATGACTTCTAATTCGACTAGTGGAAGGAACGGAATTGAAATCACTCAGCGATTTTAATGATAAGTTCTCACTAACTTCTATCAATCAGACTTTAAAAGTTTAAGGTTACGCATAGTTTTGTGTGTTGGTAAGTTATATCCAGCTGGTAAACGTTGTGAGTATTTTAACTAAACGTATAGCATCACTACCTATGAATATGCATCACTTTAACCAAGAAGAGGCCTTATTTTTACTTAATGATGAAGCATATTATTCATATTAATTTTTTAAAATGCAATTGCAGGACAAAGTTCAGATGTTTGAGGTGAGATATTACCCTGTGATGCAAGAACAAAATGAAATCAAGAAGACAACATTCAACAAGAATCTGACCATTCATGATTTTCTGAGAGATACTGAATACAAATTCCACGTAAGACTTAAAAGAATTATAAATTTGTTTAGTTAGCAAGTCAGGTCGAAAAAATAATAATTTATTAAGGTCTATATTTTATATCAGAATTATTTTTCGCTCGTTGTTCTCTATTAGTGTGAAAAGTGTCCAGGTCGACTTTATTTTAGTGTGGATACTTCACAAACCTCACGAATAGCTCCATATTTTTATTGAGGTTTGAAGGTTTAAGGTGACTCTTTTAGGTTTGATTTTCATTGAAAAAATTGAATAGGCTTTTATATTGAACTCTTTATTTCTTCATAGTTCATACCTTGCATTTTATTTTTATTTATAAATTCATAAAGTAAAAAATAGTGATGGCAATGATATTGTAAATAAAAGTAATTACATAGGACGGTGATGTTGTAATCAAGCTATATAGCTACCTGTGGGGAGTCTAAAAATGTTTCTCCAAGATAAAAGCTGTGTTGCTTGTTTCCCGCCCCCCCCCCCCCCCTAAACTGAGATGTTGCTTTTTATATAGAATAGCTTCTTAATAAGAATTTAAATTATTGTTGGGTAGTTTTTAATCTACCATGTAAAAAAAAAATTAGATGCTTAACAATTTTATTTGTGTGTATGTTTCTCTCTTGCAGGTCCGTTGGAAAACTTCGAAAGGTTGGAGTGATTTCAGTGAGCCTCTCGCAGTACACACAGGACGTAAAGAATGTATGTCATGAATCAGCACAGTTTTGTTGTACAAGATTTGTCATTGTTATGTCAGTATTAGTATATTAGCATAAAATATGGGCTTATATCTTGGAACTGCATATTATTTCACTCAAGTGTTTGGCAGTTCCTTGGAAATTAAGTCACAATATGAACATAATGTATTAAATTATTAAACAATGCTGATGCTTTTTTCCTCGGATCCACGGAAATCGTGATTTTGGAGTCCGAGGAAGAATTTCCTCCTTTTAAAAAATGTCATTTCCCCCATTCAGATGTACTGGCGGTGAGAGGTTTGATTTGTGGTGGAACAAATAGGGGCAATTTTCCACGCCCCAGAAGTTTGCTAGAGTATCAATAATAGTTTATCATCTCAAGTGGGGGTTAGTGCAATAGAATGGAGCTTAAAGGCTATTGTTAAAATATTTCCTTCTTTTTAACCTTTTGTCACCATCAGCACTGATTATATATTCTCTGAGCTAAACATCACATTGTATCAATGTCTAAGATTTTAGAGAACCAATTTTAAAACTTTTTGTTTTGTCTCCTATTCAGCTGACACAACTACACCAATTGGAATAATTGCTGGCTCTATTGTTGCTGTGATTTTGTGCATGGCTATAGCAACCATCATGATTATTATACTTTTAAGGCGGTGAGTACTCGTCCTACATAATTCCCCCCCCCCCCCCACCCCTTTGTTCCTTGAGTAACTTGGTCTCTTTTCTTTTCTCTTTCATGTATGTTGCCATCAAAATTTGTAAATTATTGGCAAAGGCATAAAAATAAATAAACTTGCAACTCAAAAACTCTAATCTCAATATTTTCCAACAGTTTGACTTCATTACGCGACAATGTTTTTTTCCATAATACATTCATGGACAATGATAACTTATTTTGTGGTTTAAAACCCATAAGCTTTTTATTTTCATGGTGCTATGATTTCCTTTTGTTATTGAACTCGGGATCACAACATTAATGTCCTATATTTAGTCTTCTGGTTCACCAGGACTGGACAGGAGCTTATCAGTAAGAATATTACATAAGAAAGCAGGTAGAAACTCAGGAATTGTGTGGCTTAGTAGCTCAACAGTATAGTGACTCTTCTTCAAGCAATGTTAATCAGGGTCAGTGAGTGAATGGGTGACAGTGATCATAAAAAAAAATTATGGTCTCGACATTGTGTTCTTGCTTAAGGCACTTAACACACATTACCCTAGTCGACTCGGGTGTGAATGAATACCTGACTGTTAGTACAAATAAAATGTCAAAATCAGTGGAATGCTCTATATAAATGTTCATAATGTGTTTTACCTTCATATAGTATAAATCACTCCTATGCATAAATATAATAATAAAGAGTATTTTTTCTATATTTCACTCTTGAAAATTTTCAAGAGGGTTCTCAACTGCACATTTTGATTTTATTTTATTTTTTTCAAATTTCAGAAACCGTCCTAACTGTAGTGAAAAGAAGGATTGTGATGCTTATAGTCATGGTGAGTTATATTTTTATAATTGTACCAACAACCTGCCCTCTAATTAACCCCAGGTGCCTAGAAATAACTAGAATGATGTAACATTATAACATAGAATGGTCGGAATAAAACTAGTCTCTGAAATTACCTTTGGGTAGGTGGTCAAATGTATCTTCTCTTTTTATTTTCGTACTCTCTTTATGAGAATCAAATTTTAGTGAAAAAAATGTTATCTGATTTTGACTTTGCAATTATATATATATATATATATATATATATATATATATATATATCTATATATATATATATATATATATATATATATATATATATATATATATATATATATATATATATATATGTTTTTGTTCATTTTCACCGCTTTTATCTCATTTTAATTTTTCTCTTTGCATAACTTGGCATTCCTTTATTCATGATATTGGCTGCCTGGTTTAGCAAAATGATGAGTTTCATTTAGAAGTGGTTAAACTGTATACAGAAAAACTTCTCACTGTCTGAAATGCTGATCAGTGTCTGATGGAATAGAAGAATTACAGTTGTATAGAAATGAAAATAGAATTAATGTATAGTGGATTCGGTTAGAGAGTGTATTATATTTAAATTATTGAAATATTTGATTCTATGCCTTTTCTGTAAATCTAAACATATTCATAATGTGCTCCGACAGGAACCCAAATCGACATGTCAATAATGGCATGAAAAATGAATATCAAAATACATACTATACAAACTGTTTAATAGGTTATTACAAAATAGAATTAATACAAAGTGGATCAGGTTAGAGAGTGTCTTATATTTAAATTATTGAAATATTTGATTCTATACCTTTCTAAACATATTCATAATGTGCTCCGACAGGAACCCAAATCGACATGTCAAGAGGTAGATATTATACTAAATTGCTATATTATTTTCTCTACCTGCTAAGTTACCTTATCATGTGTATCATGACAGCGTATACATTGTATTCAACCAGTGGGCGATAGAAGTAGATAAAATGCGTTTCTTTCCATATCCTTTGTTTCTTTGTTGATTTTCTTTGGATTAATGCTTTCTTCAATCTAATAATGCCCCTTCTCACTGCTGTCCATAACATTGTAAGGCTTGTTGATCCCAAGATGTGCAGTGCTGTTATATATATATTTTTAAAAAGTAGAAAATTATTTATATATAGGGGTTTGCCTGAATTCGGGAATGAATGTAACGTTGGGCTGCATTAGAACTGCTTCAAGATATAGAATGATACATGAGGTTTGAATATTTTATACTAGGTTCTTTAATTTATTATTATTTTTATTTTTTGTTTGTTTTGTTTTGTTTACTATTTGTAGGTCTTGCTTACTAGTGGGTAATAAATAAAAAGAAAAAAGAAAACAATACAAACAAAAGTTGTCATGCTCTCGAGATATTATTTGGCTGGCATCAATGTGCTCCTAAAAGCAGCTCTGATAACCGAGTACAATTATGGGCTTGATCTAAGATAGTTGTAATGAACACTATGTTAAATTGGTTTGAGATTATTTCCTTTATAACAATGAGCCTATAACAATTTAGGTTATCAGATATGCAAGCAAGTACACGTCGGTTGGCATCATTGCCTTAAAATCCGTTTTAACACATGGTCACAGCTACCAGTGCTGGCCTTTTGGATATGCTATGTGCTAAGAGAGTTCTAGTTGAGAACACTTGAGATTGTTCTAAAAATGCAGCACAATTCATAATTGCTTTAATGATTATTTCTCTAATTATATGAACAGATTAGGTTGGTTTTAATTAGTAGTACAAAAGTTAGATGAAACATTTTTTTAAAAATTGTACTATATGTTTGGAGAAAAAGTATTGGAATTATTTGAAATGGCTTCATTCAAATTAGTAATATTTTTTATAGTGTAATAAATTATTATTTAGAATTGCTAGCTGAATTGGGGATATTTTATTAAATTTATTATTAAATGAAAATTTATGGTTATGCATTTGCGGCATCTATTGTTTGATGTTGGATGTATGGATTGTCATCAAGCATTATTGGCATTATTGGAGAAAAAAAAAAGAGGAAAAGAAAAAATGTAACAGAGTAAATTAAGGAAATCATCGTAAGGAATATCATTTTACTGAACTGAAGAAACAAGCCTACAACAACAAAAAAGTGAAACGCAAGTGTCTCATAGACTAAACCATTTTCGAAAAGCTGGAGCCCGGTGAAATGGATTTTGTGTCACCTTTTTATTTTATTTTATTATTTTTAAATTTTTATTTTGTTCTTCTAGGATACATAGAATGGCAGAAAGAGATGGAGGGTAAATACCTGTTATAGACAAAAATAGCATGGCTTGTTTTGGCTTCCAAGATCAATTCAAATCGTTGTGTTCTTATTTATAAATATGATATCGATGTGAAAATATTATTATCATTATATTTTTATTGTAATGCTTGCTTCCCTCTTTTGCCGGATAGCATTAGGATAGATTTAGTGTTTGAAAGTGAAAAGTAGTTATTTAGTTTTTATTGTTTTTAATTTTAAAAAAAACTAAACGGAAAGGAATTGAATACAATTTGCACTGAGAAAATTGCCAATGACAGGGAGTTAATAATGAAGTTATCAGGAAATAATCTGGATGAGGGAAGAATAATGTGTCTAAGCACAGGCAGAAGAGTATATGGCACCATGTTGTTGCTGCTCAGAAATGATATGATTATATTTATAAGGATGATGATAATGATAATAATAATGATAATAATAATAATAATAATAATAATAATAATAATAATAATAATAATAATAATAATAATAATAATAATAATAATAATAATAATAATAATAATTAATAATAATAATAATAATAATAATAATAATAATAAATAATAATATAATAATAATAATAATAATAATAATAATAATAATAATAATAATAATAAAATGATAATAATAATAATAATAATAATTAATAATAATAATAATAATAATAATAATAATAATATAATAATAATAATAATAATAATAATAATAATAGTAATAATAATAACAGTATAAGTAATAATAATATGATTATAAAGATCATGGGATTTCAAACCAAGAATGCGTAAATGATATTTCACGAGACTGGGAAAGTTCCAATAAAAATTAAAATAGGTATAAATCTTTAGATAGATGAGCATCCACATCAATTTATTTGTCAATAATAAAATTGCAACAACAACAACAACAACAACAAAAAAGGGTAGCACAAAGAACTGCAAGCACAACTTGATTGAGATTGCTATTCTCAAATAAAACATCAAATGCTTGTAAAACTATTTATGTACCTCATTCTTCCCATATTAGGACCCTAACAGTACTATTGGTAATAATTAATTAAGAAAGAGAGAGAGAGAGAGAAAGAAAGAAAGAAAAAGAAAAGAAAAGAGAAGAGAACAGGAAGCCGAGAAAAGAATTAAAAACAAAAACAAAACGAAATCATAATCAGTTGTGTAAATCATTTCGGGATATATCCAAAGTTTAGAGACTTGCAGATTTGTTGTCAATAATGGATGAAAAGTGAATATCAAAATACATACTATACAAACTGTTTAATAGATGATAACAAAATATGTTTCAAAGATAACAAAATGATAACGTTCGGTACTTGAATGCTGACTAACAATACCATCATTTTCCTTCCCTTTCCACCTACCACCCCTTCCATCCTGATAATGTGAAGCTCCTCCGCTAACACAATTTATCAAATATTCCTCATTGATTTTTCTCTTTTTGTTCAACATTTTGACCGAACTTGCTTTTGCATTTTCTGTCTTTCTCCTACTGTCAGTTCTTAGGGCCTCTTTTCCCTTTATGAACAGGTACGTGTCAATTTGTGACAAGTTGTAAAACCAACAACTTGGTAGAAAAAGATTTATTCTATTGTTCAAAGTTTTAAAAAGGAACTGAACGCAATATTTACGAGGAAAATTACCAATGACAGCAAATGAACAATGAAGTGATCAGGACATAATCTGGATGAGGGAAAATTCGGGATTTTTTTTATTCGCTTCCAGGAAAGTTCAGGGACAGGTGTATCAATCATCTCTCTGATTAATTGTTGCAATGATAGACCAAGCTGATTTAACTTTTTTTATAATTGTCGAATCAGCTCGGAAAGGGTGTTTTTGGGTTTTTCTTTTTTTATTTATTTTTTTTTTTTTTAATTTTCACTTCAGTCTCTACAATTGCTTGTAAATTTCCTATTGAATGTTTCTTTTTATTTATTATTGGTTTGTTTTTTTTTTTTGGTTTTTTTTTTATTTTTTTTTTTTGGTTCTCTATTATATCACCTTTTCCCCATCAAGAATTTGCCTTTGGCTTGAGCTATCCCATTTTCCCCTTGCTTTGTTTCCTCTGCAGTTATCCAGTATCCTCCTTTGGAGCACCATATTAATGGGGGTTACGGGGGATGTAAGTATCTAACAACCAGTCCTACCTTGTCCCATAAAATATTAAAATGTTTTGGTAATGATGAAATTCCTCAATTTACAAGATTCATTTTTAACATTAAGAATTAAGAAACCATATCAAACTTAATGGCATGAGCTGTATTTAAAGTAAGTCAAAATACTACACTCCACCCAATAATGACGTGTATTAATTTGAAATTGTATATAACGAACTATTGTCAACTAATAATGCTAAACATCTAATATCTTCTTAAAAGTTACTTTTAATTATTTTAGTAAATCATAATTGTTACGTTCTTGTGTATGTACGTTAATATGGCAGATACATAGCAAGCTAATTAAATCCTTTTTATAAACTGAATAATATTAATGAAACATTGTTCATTAGGAATTTCTTTATTTATCTATTGAGTGGGAATTGATTTAAGCTGAATGTGATAATGGAATCCTTTTCCATTTAAAGTCCTGATTGAGTAGCATTCAACATAAAATTTCCATGAGCACTTAATGAATGCGCATGGTTTTGTTACCAGAAATGTTTATTCATACTTTTGTTTAAAAGAATGTATCTATGGCTTTGCACCACTGCAAGAGACTGTGATCATGCCATGTTCTTTATTTGCTTTGCATAGATAGTTGCTTTATCATGGTATACTGCTTCAGCTTTGTCAATGTCTCAATTTTATAATATCACATATTTGAAGAGACCATGTCATTGTAACCCAAAAAAAACCCCAAAAAGAAAAACATAAATAACTTAGAACTTTATTTTGTAGCTTTGATTAAAGACTGTAAGTCATTGTATAGACATAAAATTGGTTTCATTATTTAAAGCTTTACCAAACTCTTGTCAAATCGTAAAAAAATACTCGATGGAATAGTAATTTGATATAGCAATAGTATTTAAATTATTTCAATCAAACAGATAATGTTAAATTAACAACTTTGTATTATTGAAAGGGTAATGGATTTGCTTGCAAAGAATATTGTTAGATTATTTCTCCACTCATCTAACGCTGTTCTCTTTATTTTTCTATTATCCAGTGACCATGCCCCTGTTCCCATCACCAGGGTCAATACACAGTTCGGTGAGAACGTATGTTGACCCCCACACTTATGAAGATCCCAACCAAGCAGTCCGAGAATTTACTCGTGAAATAGATGCATGTCATATCACTATTGAATCTGTAATTGGAGGAGGTGGGTCTTGTTGATGGGTTTATTGTATCATTTAATTATTCGTTTCATCTTACTCCCTGTCAAGTATGTAAATAAGTTGTCCATGGCTACTTAACAATTATTCCGTCTACTTTAATGCTGATAGGAGCCACTTGGAGGAAGCGCTGCGTCACGTGATCACTTTTTAGCGTTGCTTTAGCGTTGATCACTGGAGCCCACCAACTTCAATTTGATTTAAATTCTATATTATTATTATTCTATATTTTCAAACGGAATTGTGTTCAATTTATATGTTGTGAATTCATTCATCTGGATAGTGTATATATTCGGAAAACTTGTGCAATTTTAAACAATAGTTTAACACCTATTTATCGCCTGCCATCTCGGTCCCTTTGTTTACAAACAATGAACGCCATTTTTGGTTCCGAGTCAGTGATGGAGAAAGAAACAATCGAGAGTAGCCGAGCGGACGATAAGAAAGGGAAAGGAGGTGGTGAAGTGAAAGACGGGGCGAGCGAGAAGGAATGTGTTGGGAAAGGAAGTGTAAGAGGTGTGAAGGGGAAAGGTAAAGGAAAGAAAACGGAGGGGAGCAGTTACGGTGCTGGTAGTAGTAGCGTTGGTAGCAGTGAACTGGACTTTAATGAAATAAAACAGCAACTCAGTGTGTTGATGGGATTGGTGCCAGTGGTGAGCCAAATGAAGGAGGCCTTTGACCGTTTTAATGAAATGGAGGAGGAAGATGCTAATGTCAATATTGGCCTTTCGCGGCCAATATGTAATGATGACATTGAGTCTGATCTTTCGCGATCAGGCAGTAAAGATGTAAGTAATGCTGACCTTTCGCGGTCAGGCAGTAAAGATGTAGAATGTAATGCTGACCTTTCGCGGTCAGTTGATATGGTGCCAGGCAGTAGTAGAGATGCAGGGATGATGTGGAGCAGGCATTCTCATATTTCGAGAATGTGGTAGGCAGGACAGAAGTGAAAGGGAAGGTGCTGGCAGAGAATGTTTCAACTGGTGTTACACAGGTTTTATGTGACGGTCTGCCCAAGGATACGATTACTGCTCTCTCTGAAAAAAAAAATATCCAGTGCCAACAAATTGGTGAAGGAGGCCTTTGACCGTTTTAATGAAATGGAGGAGGAAGATGCTAATGTCAATATTGGCCTTTCGCGGCCAATATGTAATGATGACATTGAGTCTGATCTTTCGCGATCAGGCAGTAAAGATGTAAGTAATGCTGACCTTTCGCGGTCAGGCAGTAAAGATGTAGAATGTAATGCTGACCTTTCGCGGTCAGTTGATATGGTGCCAGGCAGTAGTAGAGATGCAGGGATGATGGAGCAGGCATTCTCATATTTCGAGAATGTGGTAGGCAGGACAGAAGTGAAAGGGAAGGTGCTGGCAGAGAATGTTTCAACTGGTGTTACACAGGTTTTATGTGACGGTCTGCCCAAGGATACGATTACTGCTCTCTCTGAAAAATATCCAGTGCCAGCAAATTGCTCTAGACTAGAGGTTGTCCAATGCAATGAGGAGGTTTTAAACAGATATCCCCTGCCTCTAGAATGAGGGACGCATCCTTGCAGAAAGTGCAGGTATCGCTTATGAAAGGCATTACTGCTGTTTGCAGGGCTATGGAGATGGTGAAAGGAGATAACAAAGAAGTACTGGAAAATATTTCGGATGGAGTCGCTTTGCTCACCAATGCCTCTCATAGTTTGGATATTTATAGAAGACAGTCACTTCGCGGTGAAATTAGAGATGACCTCAACGCTCTCTGTACCGCTTCCTATCCTGTTAGTGACAAGTTATTTGGGAGCAACATTAAAGATAAGATTAAAGACATGAACGATTCTATTCGAGTGGCAAAAACCACAAGGAGATTTTCCCCGTACCCGTCCCATGGCCAGAAAAGGTTTCCTTTTTTAGGCAAAGGTCAACCATGGAAAGGTCAAGGAGGGGGGACAAACACCTTTCGGGGGAATACAAGGACATGGAACAACCACAAACAACACCAGGAGGTGGGTCTTGTTGATGGGTTTATTGTATCATTTAATTATTCGTTTCATCTTACTCCCTGTCAAGTATGTAAATAAGTTGTCCATGGCTACTTAACAATCAAATTGCGTCAATTGATATAGATTTTTGTTGTATGGAGATAAAAAAAAGAACACATCATGAAGTATTTGAATCTTATCAAATCTAAAAATGAAACAGAAAGATATGATTAATTTATTTTAATATTGATCACATAAAATACATGACAACCATTTATATATTGTCAATGCTGTTGTTTGTCAAGCCCTGGCAATCGAATTGGGTTTTTAAAAACTGTTATATATTATATATTCCATAAAGTACATTAAAAAAAAAAAAAATTTTAATATTTGATGAATGCCATTTCCATATTACACCAGGTGAATTTGGTGATGTCTGCAAAGGCAAGCTTCGCGTTCCCTCTCGAATGGAGATGACAGTTGCCATCAAAACACTAAAGCCTGGAGCTACAGAGAAAAATCGGTTGGATTTCCTGACGGAAGCAAGTATAATGGGTCAGTTTGATGATCCAAATGTCATATTCCTGGAAGGGGTTGTCACTAAAAGTAAGTCTGAATGTTCATAACACATTGCCTTACCTGTCTCTTTTTGATAAATTTAATGCTGTGATGCAAAATTTATTGAGAATTGCTATTTTTGGCCCGGAGCTGAATTTTTTCCTTTAACAGGCTCTTTAGAACTAAACTATATTTTGTTATTATTATTATTATTATTATTATTATTATTATTATTATTATTATTATTATTATTATTATTATTATTATTATTATTATTATTATTATTATTGTTTAAGGTTGGTTAAATGTTTTCTTATCTTTGGATAAAACAATGACTGAAACAATATTCATATTTTTATTTGATTCAATACAAGAAAAGATATTCCAGACGAGCCGATCTCTGTATATTTTATGAAGATTTGATAATTTTTCTGATTGTCTCCCTTTTCAGCCAATCCCATCATGATCGTCACAGAGTATATGGCCAATGGGTCACTAGATACATTTTTAAGAGTAAGTAGCAATGATAATTTTTTTGTTAGATAGCTTTTAGATAGATTTTGGCATAATAGCTTTGATGAATGTAATAAAAGAAATAAAGAAAAAAATACAGCCTACTCATCTCTTGGTGAAGGACCATTTTTAATCAAAAGCAGCTAAATAGTTTGTCTTTGGCTTTTCTATAATTCAGTATTTATTGTAGTTCATAAAAAAAAAATACTTGCGTATAACTCATAACAGCCAAATGCCACTGCGTCACTGTATTAAAATGAAGATGCAGTTAGAATGGCAATGCAGTTGAATCTGTAATATGCCATAGTTAAAATTCTTTCCATGTCATTTCATTCATATTATCATACATATAAATTTTTTTTACCTTTCCAGAACAACGATGGAAAGTTCACCATCATCCAGTTAGTGGGCATGATGAGGGGGGTTGCCTCAGGCATGAAGTACTTGTCTGAGATGGGGTTTGTTCATAGGGTAAGTTGACAATGTTCTTTGAGAAATAGTAG
This sequence comes from Berghia stephanieae, assembly GCF_034508935.2. Taxonomy (NCBI): domain Eukaryota; kingdom Metazoa; phylum Mollusca; class Gastropoda; order Nudibranchia; family Aeolidiidae; genus Berghia; species Berghia stephanieae. The sequence continues at coordinate 61,797,009 of NC_088363.1, read as the reverse complement.
TACATACCCTTTCTGAAGGCACGAGAGTCAAAAAAAAAGTTAAGAATCATTTGTCATATAAGGGAATTTCACTTAAAGTTTATATTTTAAAGAGAGACTAGTTGTCCAGTTATTATCCTTAGTGCAGCAGTGCATCTAAATGAGCTAAAGAAGATAAGTCTTTTGCTCAAGTGAAAAGGAGAATATTTCAATAATGGGTCTCAAACCCATGTCTTCCTGGGTTGAGCGCAATCCATTCGTCCTCAACTGAAACTTTTGTAGCAGAAACTTTTTATCACATTATTAATATGTAATATAAATACCTCTTCCTCTGTCCTTATCCCCATTTATTAATCAAGAAGCTAAACCTCATGCATGCTTGTTATCACCATTTTCCTCCTTCTCCGTTTCTTTTCAGGATTTAGCTGCAAGAAATATACTTGTAAATGAAATGCTAGTGTGTAAGGTGGCAGATTTTGGGTTGTCCAGAGAAATTGAGTCAGATACAACAGAGGGAGCATACACCACAACAGGAGGCAAGATACCCGTTCGATGGACGGCGCCCGAAGCAATTGCCTTCCGAAAATTCACATCTGCATCTGATGTCTGGAGTTATGGTGTGGTCATGTGGGAAATAGTCTCCTATGGGGAGAGGCCATATTATAACTGGTCGAATCAGGATGTTATCAAGGCTGTAGAAAAGGGATATCGTCTCCCCCCTCCAATGGTACAAGTTTTTATTTTGTTTTGTTTTTGTATTTTTAATCTGTTTTTTTGGGGGTATTTTTAAATTTTATTTTAAGGGGAAGGAGAGGGTTGTTGTTTTGGATTAAGAGTAAATGTTCAGTCTTTGGCATAACTGTGATGAAAGAATTCAATGTAATTTCTGGTTTGCAATGTAGTCCGTTGGCTAAATTGATGTTTATTATCTCTAACGTATGGTTTTGATAGGAAAACAGTTATGTGACCCACCTCAATCGGATATTATGTCTGGGTTAGCCAGATTTCTAAAGCTGGATGTAAAACTTAATTGGTCAGAAATTAAAAAAAAAAAATTGTTTATTTATTTTTTATTTTTTTTATTTGTTTCTTTATTTAAATTATTATTATTATTATTATTGTTATTATTATTATTATTATTATTATTATTATTATTATTATTATTATTATTATTATTATTATTTTTATTATTTTTATTTTAGGAAATTATATTATTAGCAGTCCATAAAACAAATAAACTTAACTCATATTTTTGGCTGCAAATTTAATTTTCAGTTTGTTCAACCCGACATAATATTGTTTGGAGTTGAAAGGTATGGTTTAAAATTCTGATTGATTTCCTCCTTTTGTCTTAAAACCAACGTATGATTAATTCTTAAATAACTTTATTCTACCTTTTTCTTTGTATCTAAAGGACTGTCCGGAAGCCATCCATCAACTCATGTTGGACTGCTGGCAAAAGGAACGGTCTCATCGTCCAAAATTAGGGATGATTGTTAAAACACTTGACAAACTCATCAGAGCGCCAGAACTTTTACGGAAACAGGCCAAGCCTAGGTATGGAAATCATGATTGAATAAATGCTATTCATGCTTTCACCACGTTACTCATGTTATGCTATGATTTTATATAATATTTTTATCAATGTATAATTAATGCATGAAAATGCAGAGTTGGTAGCAATACTCAGAAAAAAGGCAGTTTTGAGACTAAACTTGTATTGAGTTCTCTCTCTCTCTCTCTTTCTCTCTCTCTCTCTCTCTCTCTCTCTCTCTCTCTCTCTCTCTCTCTCTCTCTTATATATATATATATATATATATATATATATATATATATTATATATATATATATTATATATATATCTTTTCTTTATATCCCGTTCTGCAGCTCTAGCTCTATCATTATGTCACTCCTTATCCTTATTAGTTTTTCAAATTGAGACTACATTTATTAACACATTTTATGTGTTTTTCCTTACCATTTAGGCCCCACAATTTCATAGACCCCAGTACACCTGACATGACGGCGTTGGCCACTGTAGATGACTGGCTAGTCTCCATCAAGATGGAACGCTATCTCACTCTCTTCCTTAGTGCCGGTGTCAATTCCATGGAACAGGTGAGTGACAAAGAGAGATTCAATTCTTTCAGAATGAACCATTGAAACAGAAGAAACAAAATGACTGGAAAAGAAAATGTCAGCAAATAGTTTCATAACAATGTGAAGATTATTTAAATAGGACCTTGATGATGATGATGATGATGATGATGATGATGATGATGATGATGATGATGATGATGATGATGATGATTATGATGATGATGATCATCATCATTATGATGACAATGATGATGATGATGATGACAACGACAACGACAATGAATATTATAGCGGCAATTAGGACTAGAAGGAAGAGCAGATGGTAAAAGAAATATATAAGAATGAAAAGATGGATGACATTGATTACAAATTTTATTTTTTTAATAGTAGGAAAAAAACTGTGGTTCCAGCATGTTGCCATTAAGCAAGAAACTTTACTTACCTAATCCCACTTGATTACAATTTAAAGAAATACTTGGTAATGGGTACTATTGTAAGAAGTCCAACACAAAAAGGGAACTCAACAATCAGTTGCCACAGTATGAGATGGAACATTAGGTCATCACAGGTACATGGGGGTTCAATAAAGCATTTTGTAGTGCAATGAGTTTGGTGAAATGCACCATGTAAACGTTTGTATTTATTTTTATGAATTTAATTTGTTGCTTGGATAATATTCAAAGCTTTATCTGCTTGGTTCAACAGGTGAGGCACCTAACAGTCAGAGACTTGCTAAACATGGGAATCAACCTGGTGGGGCACCAGAAGAAGATAATGAACAGTATACAGACATTCCGGGCACAGACGGGAGGAGGGGTAGGGATAGGAATGGGACTTGTGGGTGGGATGAGTGATTTGACACCAGCTACAACCAACAGTCAACACATACACAGTATGCCCCAGGCTGCACTTGTCTAGCATTGAATGAGGGATGTGTTTTTGGGAGGGGTTGGGGAGGGGAGGGGAGGGAATATGATGCTAAAAGATGATGTGAGTATGCGTATATATATATACGAGTGTGTTCGCGTGTGTGTTTATTTGGGTATGCTAGACGTGTTACATGTTTTGCTAAATGCATACTTTGTGATGGAACAGGGTAAATGTAAGTGTTGTGAGCAACACAAAAATGCATGGGACAAAATGAATGCGCAAATGATTTTGAAATTAAAAGCATTCTAATATGTGACACGAATGAATGAAAATTTAGCATTATAAATTATGGGATCTAGTTCATGACAAAAAGATTGCTCATTTTTCGATCATCTTTTATGATGGTGAGTGGAACTACATTTGACTTGATGTTCATTCCAGCTTAGAGAGTTGATGAAAATTACTCTGACAGCGGAGTCACCGAAGATATTTTATATGATGTAAGGACCTGTAAATTTTATTGAAGTCTTTCTCGACCTTTACAAAACGTATCTCAGATTGCAGAAATTTGTTTTTGTTTATTACTGATTGTGTTGTTTCTTTAAGGTTCAGTATTTGATGAACTTTTCAGTTAAGAAAACCTAACCCAAATAACAATTAAAACGGCATTGCGATGTATGAATTAGAGAGGATTTAATATTATTGTAGTTTCCAATTATTTTTAATTGAAATAAATATGTTCTCAAGTAATTTTTAGTTTTATAATCATGTGAAACATGCTCTCTCAGTTATCAAAGCTTATGAATGATTAGAAGATATAGTGACCCTTTATTCCATAAAGGAAACCGCTTACCTAATCTACATTCTGTAATGTCCATAATAATGAAATCAAAGACAACTTGATGATATTTTGGTTTTTGTGTGATTTGAAAGGTTACAGATTCAATCCGAGGCCTTCTATAATACAGGCCATCTAGCCTAGTCAATCAGGATTGCAGAAAGGTGATAGATATGTGTAACATCGAGGTGCTTGTCTGTTAAATGCAGTGACGTTACATCATCAAATTCTGGCATTGATTGGGGGGAAATGGAAATGGTATGTCTCATAGCAGGTCTCGAGATTTTTTCTCTCTAATGAACCCCGTTTTGGTGCTCTTGAGTCATTTCATAAGAAATTTGGAACTGTATAATGTAAATTCTTTGGAAGGGGTTGTCTTAGTGAAAACTTTAAAACTTTGAACGAATAGAAGAATTAGCATTATGGAGTGAGGGTGTTTTGACTGTTGTTACATTTTATAAATTTAATTGTGTTTACTTGACATTATGTGCACTTCTACGTCTTTGAAATGAAAAAAGACAATTGTTTGTTTCTAAAGAGGCTCTGAATATAACTACAGAAAAGAAAAGAAATTTATTATCTACTACCGATGTGTTTTAATGATAACAAAACGAGAATTATGTCCCTTCAATGCTGCTGTAAACATATGAATTCTTTTTATCATTATTATTATACTGTATTATTATATATCATTGTCATCAACATATCTTATTCATAAAGCACTCCAACATGTTGACTGCTGACATCAAAATACAAAAATTACAAGCACACACCAGTCATGCAAAGGATTTATCTATGAATATTCCTTGATTGTATTTTTTATAATACGAAGATCGATGATTCCAGGAGCAGATTTGATTATTTCCAACTTATTATTCTGTAAAATTTTAAATTTGGAATTCATCAATAGTTTAAGATGTTTTTTTTTTTATAACCTGGTCCATCTCTGTTCGCATCATTTATATTTGTATTTTGATCAGAGATAGTGGCATTGAAATTTATGTCATGTAAAGATCTAAATACTACGGATAAAACACTAACTCAACAACTCGAATGATCCAATGACTCGAATGGAATAAAATGAAAATGATTTTGAAGAAATAGAAATACAAAATAGTATATTGTACTAACAAGTTGACATCCGATATCGTTAATTCAATCAGATAGGTGTGTTATATATTTTTAAGGTTGCGCTAAAATTGAATTGATACTCTACTATCAGCCATATCGCATTTTGTACAATAATGATGATGTCCAGAATATTATCATGAGATGAGGAGTGATGATTTTTTAAATTGTGATTTGAGTGTGAAATCTTCACAGCATTAGACTTAAATTCCTATCCAGTCTTCGTTCATTTTTATGTAGCTCAATGTCATGGATTTCATTGTCTTTAGATTGTTTAAGTGGTAAGGTCCATCCCAATGCCTGCATAAAGATGATCGCATTTTACTTTTTACTTTATTTTCTTTTTCCTGTGAAGAAATTTGTCTTTAGAATCAATGTCAAAAAGAGAACAAATAGACTAAGATGCATTAGGCATCAGCCACAGCACAGTGCGTCAAAATGAGCTCTAGGGGTTAAATTTCTCGCCAAAAGATGTTGAGATGCGAAAAGCATGGCGCAATAGTGTGTTTTCTGAATGTAGCTTTCTGAATTTTGAGACCACTCAGTTAATCAGGACTTTCATAAGCTTATTTGATTACTTAGCCCAGCCTTTTTTCCCCCTTTGAATCTCTTAATGGTAGGGAGACATTTGGATGGGTGGTTCTTTTTGTAGAGATGACCCCCCCCCCTCCTCTTGTAAATGTCTCAAAATAGTATTAGGTATTAAACGTACTTTGTATTAATTTAAGTAAGCCTTTTTTTCAAATGGGATATGATAGTTTTATTTTACAGAAGATTTAAGCAGTACCTGAGTCATCACGAGGATAAATTTCTGTTATGACCCGATTCACTTCCCCACATCACGTTTTCCTGGGTACTTTTAAGCAAAGATTAATTAGTCTTTTGACTATCTTATCCTTCCTGGTGCTGAGAGCGCTGTGAATTCCTTAAGATACCTCAAAACTGGCAAGACACAGCTAATACAAACGTTTTATCTCTTTAAGGGCGTATTTCTGACATATTCATCTATTCTTTCAATTCCATTATTTCCTTTATTTCATGTCGTAAAAATGACATGATGAGCCATATAAAATTGAATTACGTCTGGATGAGGTAAAAATTCTCATGTTGTGATGATGTTATTAACATGTATATTTAGTTTGTTTGATTTTTTAAATTTTGTTTTGTTTTGTTTTGTTCCAATCATAAAGTTGTTTTGTTTTTTTCTGTAAAATAGATAAGATATATTTATACATAGATATTCTGTAAATATTAAATTCATTTCTTAATATAAATGTACAAAAAGGATGGTGGTTTTTGCTATTGTCATTTTACTCGTTTCCAGTTTTAATATTTTATGATATTTAAAAAACAATACTTCAGGACAAAAAGTCGTTTTTGACTCTTTTTCTTCTTGTTTAAAAAAAAAAAAAATTAATGTTTATTTTATTTTTTGTTTTTGTTTTGTTTGTTTTTGCTTTGTTTTCTTTTAAAATATTTTCACTGATATTTTTATTATAAGACTTTTCATCTTTCAGCTAACTCGATTTGGAAAGTTTTATTGAAATTGCAAAACCATCATCAAATTTGATTTATTACGAAACCTTGTGTTCCACAATGAATTGCAACCAATTTACAATCAGATGTGTAAATATGTCATTCCATCGTCGATCCGAGACCACCGTCATGCTCATAACTTTAGTAGTACTACTACAATAATATCATATCTCAAATATCATTATCATCATCATCATCGTCTTCATCTTCTTCTTCTTCTTCATCATCATCATCATCATCATCATCATCATCATCATCATCATCATCATCATCATCATCATCATCATATTTAACGGGATATTAGAGTGTCGTACTTGACTGTATGTTTTAATATTTTTCTTTGGACATATATTTGTGTTATTATATACCTTCTAGTTTATTAATGGGCAACAAATAGTTGATAATAGTTGTTTATAATTTATGTATTTCAGGAATGTTGAGACAATCGTAAGTCCGATCAAACCAAATTTTCATTATATTTTATATATGACTATGGACCCACCCCTCCATGATAAGCATTCAGTACATCTCAAGAAAATGTTCATTGGCTAACGTGCTTTGTGTACTTTTACAAGTCTGTTAATCCAGATTTTCTGGGTGGGATCTTTTGACCTCGCATGGTAGGCAGGAGGTCACTTGCTGTGTCTTCTATCCCCCTATATCTGTTTTCTGAGTTAATCTCTGTCTTTGTCTTGGATTGAGATTTATTGGTTTTGTCCTGGCTCTTGCTCGAGTCTTTGGCTGAGAGGGAAATAGTCAAATGTATAGAGTAGTTTGTGTTGGGAGGTGATATATATTTTCCTTGTAAATCACCTCTCTGTTGTGTATTGTTTTGAATGTATAATGTAAGCATTTGAGTGTATTCTGCTTAGTGGGATCCTCCGCTTGTGTCTGGATGAGACAGTTTGGTGATCTCAACTTATGCACAATGATCGTATGCTCTTTGAGGCTTCTTCTATTCCCCTGGTCCCAGGTTTGAGAGTTTTGCCAAGATGAGGGTAATTTAAATTGATCTATATTTGAAGGGACAAGTTTTCTGGCCAAATTTGTTAAAATACGTGTATTTCCAGAGTACGTCAGTCAATTGGTTAAACCAATGCAAATCACTCTCCATTTCAATAGTGATAAGTTGAGCCCACAAGTAAATTGGGTTATAAGACTTGTAATTATGTTTGTAAAGCTTGTAATATTATAATTATGACAAGTATAAAAAATAGTTGATATTAGAGGTCGTAATTAGCTTAATCATTTTTTAAAATTATGACGGTCGCGAAACATCAAAAATTTTTTTTTTTTTTTTTTTTTTCCTTTGAAAAAAGAAAGAAATATAAGATAAAATAAGTTAGAAGCTTCCAATGGATTTGTTATTATTATTATTATTATTATTATTATTATTATTATTATTATTATTATTATTATTATTATTATTATTATTATTATTATTATTATTATTATTATTTTTTTTTTTTTGTTTTTTTTTTTGTTTTTTTTTTTTTAAAGATACCTAAAATGAGGGATCCAGGGATACAATTAAATATACATATTTGTGTTTATGTTGGATATTTGCCATTATTTTATATTACTTTTGGAGAGTACCTATTTTTTTTAGGTTTAAGAAAAAATATTTTTAATTATTTTAAGTCACCATTTGTTTTGTTTCCACAAAGAGGCTTGCATTATATTTTATAATTTTTCTTTGACATGGATGTATTACTCGAGAGGAGTAGATTTTAAACTAAAGCCTGTTATTAGTTTATGAACACCACGACTCTCATAACTGTTTTCTGCTCAAGACATCACTAAAATACGATAAAGACATTTTTACGATGTCTGTCTTACGATATTTCAGAAATATTTCCATCTACATTAATTTTTTTGTCAAATTGTTTTTTGATTTTTTTGTCATTTTTGTTTTGTTGTTCTTAAATTGTCATACAATATTTTCCCCCAAATCAAATGCTGCTTTTTAAACATGTCTGTTATAATATATGAGACGAAAGCTTCACTCGGATTAATATTTAGTGTACTTTATTGTTATTATTGTTGTTGTTATTGTTATTATTATTATTATTATTATTATTATTGTTATTATTATTATTATTATTATTATTATTATTATATTATTATTATTATTATTATTATTATTATTATTATTATTATTATTATTATTATTATTATTATTATTATTATTATTATTATTATTATTATTATTATTATTATTATTATTATTATTATTATTATTATTATTATTATTATTATTATTATTATTATTATTGTTATTATTATTCCTTCTTTTAATATAAAATGACAGAAAGTTTGTTTCTACACGGAGGTCTATAATTTTATGTTATCTCATAAATTTTATAAATTGTTTTTCATAAACTTTTTGCTGCTTTTTGAATACCAGTTATTCTGTAATTCTGTAATGCAACACCTTTCAATGGAATGTTATATTTATTTCATGAGTTTATTTTATAGCAGGCTCTTATATTTAAACTATTTTTAAAATGTCTAGCTAGCATCAAATAAGGTTAAAATCAGATCTACAAAACTTTTGATCAGAACATAACCCAATTTTTTTATTTTTTTTTATTTTACAATCAAATCTAATCTACAGTGTCATAAGCTGAAAAGATTGCTTTGAAGTTTTCAGGCCAAAAGGAATTTAAAAAGATAGCTGTTAAGTTTGTGGAGGGCAGTATATGTATGGTTCTCGGATTTTAATATAGAAAATGACAGATACTTCAACTGCTGAAATTATGACCACCATCTTGTCAAGAGTCTATGATCAAGTTACCGTTAACAATTTATTTCATAATTGAACCTGTTCACTATGCCAGTATATGTCGATCTATAAATGCTGAATACAAATAGCGGTGATTTTAAGAATAAAGTGAGTAAAAGTGTTTTGACATACCCGTATGTAGGGAAAATAGACAAACAAAACAAATGAATTTAACAAAGAAACTGGTGCAGGCAAGTTTACTCGAGTTCATGATAATGTTGAGACTGATAGATACAGACTCTCCAAAAGGAATTTTTGTAGTTTGCTTTGTTTGTTTTTTTTTGTTTTTTTTTTTGTTTTCTTTTTTTTTAGCATTCAAGAATCAATTGTAGTCTTTGAAATCTGCCAACTTTTGCCTCTAAATTTCCTGGACTACTTCTGTATTAAATTCAATATCACCCGGTAGACAATGAAGCCAAATCAACATGATGTGCCATTGTTGTGGTCATGAACATCAATTCCATCTATCTTCAAACCTCATGTTTTATACTATGTGATTGTTTGTAAAGTCGTTCATGTTTTGGGTTTTTTTTTTCTTCTCAAACTTTAAGATATCAATAAGCAATAAGATCATGGGAAGAGTATTGTTACAATTGACCGTCTTCTTGTATGCATCATTTCATTTTTTTGGTATCCTACTTAACCGATCCATAGTCACAGTCAACTATATGATCTATGCAAAAACAATGTTTGATCATAGATTAATATTTGAATATATTATTATATCAATCTCATCATAACATAACTGCCACCTCCATTGTATGAATATCACTTCCGTATCCCCATTTTAAACGGTTTACAATGGGCTGAATTATAGTATGAGCACAATTTTTTTTCCTTTCTTATTGTTTTTTCTTAATTTTTATTTTATTTTAATGTTTTGTCTCGAACTGAGGCCGTAATATTCACTTTATGTTAATCCCTTCTACTTTGTCCAGAATCAAGCAATTAAGTAATGTTCAAATTTTATACTTCATTATCTGTGTCTTTTATATAACCATGATAGTATTTAAATTACTTTGGAAACAAACAGCATAACTTATTTACTTTGAAGTGACTTCTCAATGTTGATTGTTTGGTCTTTTTGACACAGGGTGACTATTTCATATACCTACTGATGGCAACACTCCAGTCTTGTAGAGAAAACCCACACAAACATCTATTTCACAAAACTGTCAGAAGCAAACACTCAGCCATAAAACATTCCAGACTACATCAGCAATTAAGAAATAATACACGCTCCACAAAAGCTTCATCACATCGACAAATTCTCATCAGCAGTTAGCAAAAACAAACGCATACCAGTTTTTATTCCCTCAAACAGAACAATACGCGAATGGAACTACCACATAGCATAATAGACATTGAAGGTCCCATGCCATTTCAATGTGTTTTCCACCTATACAATGAGATTGAATAACTGGAGTGAGTGATAGGGTTTGAGTAATTTGTATAGATTTAGAGTGTTATGGCACATTGTGCCGCTTGCATCTTATGGACTTAAATCGAATTGAAAAGTAGGTTTTTACCTGTGCATGTTATTATCTTTGAACATTTTGTCAGGTATTCCCTTTAAAAATTCGCTATTTGAATCTTTTCAAGAAAACCTTTTAAGATTTACAACATGTTGATTTTTTAGCATTATTTTTTTTGTTTTTCTCGTAATATTTCCTAATTTTCTATTCAAAGTTGTATGTAGTATTATTGAACACATTATGTCTGCCAAATATCAAGGGTCAAGAATTATTTGCTGCCCTTTATTATCTTTGTTTACATTTTTGTTTTGTTTTGGGGATATCATTGTTGAAATAAGTGAAGATTTTACAAAAGTGATCTGTTTGTTGCTTAAGTCGGATTTTAAAATTTTTTTTCATGAATGTTTTTAAAACGTTATTTATTTCTTCCTTAGGATACAATGGATGTATTGGATACGTTTTAAAATGTCATATCATTTAATTGTTGACTTATTTTGTTAAGTGACACATTCTCATTAAGGTCAAGAAAATACGAAGTCTTCAAAATCACAATTGATGTTACAATTCTAAAGAGCATAACAAATGCTGTTCAAATGTTTAATGGTAACATCTTGTTTAAAAAGTAGAAAAAATAAGCTAACTGAACACATTTATGCATGTCAAAAACCTGGCGTTATATTTAGTAAGATATTCATATCAACAATGTTTTGTTCATTACCTGTTATAGGAACCACTCATCGTGTTAAAATATGAAGGCAGGCGAATATGATTATACAACCGCTTCTTTCATTTCTCTACCTTTGTTTATAGTTGTTTTCAATTTACGACTCGCACTGAATTATTTTATTTTATTTATTATAAAAATGATTATTTTAATATTACATGTAGTCTTATATCCATCCATTTTATTTTCTTATATTGATATAATTCGGGACTCATTTTTTTCTTGCCCATGGGAGGGGAAGGGGGAGTTTTCTATTCTTTTTTTTTTTTTTTTTTTTTTTTTTTTTTTTGTATTCAGGACAAGAATGATTTTTTAAAATTAAACATTTTTTTTCTTCCTTTTAAAAAAAATCGCTTAAAATCTGAATACATTGTCATTTATTAAATCCTTTTTTGTACATATCCATCAACCGAGTTGACCCATAACAATCATAAATGTTGCTTATAAATCTTTGTATCATGACCTTATCGATTTTTGCTTTGTCCTTGTTGGTGACAGGACTCTAATGTTATGAAGAAAATGGTGAATATAAATGATTTGATGAGGAAACTTGTAATTGATGTTTGGAAAGAATGCTTGTTCTCATTTTTCTTTTCTGTTAGATTTAAAAAAAAAAAAAAAAAAAAAAAAGAGATTGGTGGTATAACACATTTTTATCATTTTGGCAAGAACATTTTTACTTGGTTTATCTATTTAAAAAATATTTTACCTAAAGTATCTAAACATTATACTTCTTTTAGAGAGCTCAGTTTTTAGGATACTTGCTTTGAATGCAAAGGGACGGGAATCAATCCTGGGTGATGTCGAGATTTTTTTTTTATCATCTCCCCCCAACCTCTCTACCAGTTGTTGGGTAGCTGGGTCTGTTATATATGGTAGGAAGTACTTTGTAATAAACTAGCATCCTATCTATAGAGTATCAAACAATTGCTATGCTCCAATTAACGCTGTAGAAACCGGGATAAATTCTGGATCTATGGACCTTAATGCTCTGAAAGACTACTTGTCTGAAGTCGCTGGTTTAATGGAATGGGGTCTTCTGATTTCCCATGATGAGCAAATAGATCACTCTTGTGTCTTCTTTCCCCAATATCTGTCTTCTCTTCCCATGTTGCTCTCCGTCTTTGTTCGGGATTGAGTTTGCTCCTGGCGTGGATCCTAACTGAAAGGGAAACGGTCAGATGTATAGTTCCTGTGTTTTTTGGTTTTTTTTTAAACATGAGACTTTTTTTAATTTGTTCATCACCTCCCTTTTAGATGCTCCTACGGATTTTAGTTTTGAATATATTGTATGTACTTTTTAAACATTTGAGCGTATCTTCTATTGTGGGTCTTTTGCTTGTGCCTGGATAGGAATTGTAGGTAATGTAAAAATAGGCATATTGATGGATTTCTCGTGGAGTTCTCTGTTCGGTTTGTGATTGAACCAGTCACCTTTCTCTTACCTTTTCTTTGGAGTAATTTTTTTTTTTTAAACAAAGTTTGGAAAAATCTTAATCTAAAGTTGCCAGTATATTAAGTAAGGTTTTATGGCCAACATGAGAAAATTGTGTTTTAGCAGTGTACCGCTGTGTAAATTATTGGTAAATGCTTTCTATCTTCTTTGGATTGGAGAGATGATATTGAACGTCAGAGCACATAACAGATGTCCAGTTGTCCATATGAAAATGGAATTGTGATCAGTATGATTATATACAATGATTTTTTTTTTCTTTCTTATAGTTTAATAGTGGACAGTGATGTTAAAATTACAATTGTTAATGTATAAAGATTCTGTATTTTCTTTACGGATGATTTTTTTTTACGGAAACGTTTGAGAGAGGGAGAGAGTGTGTGTTTGTGAGTGTGTGTGTGTGCGTGTGTGTGTGGGTGTATGTGTATATGAAAGTATGTGTAAGTACATGCCTATCAGTATGTGCATGTGTGTATATGTTTGTCAGTGAGAGAGAGGGTGTAAGAGAGAGAGAGACACACACACACACACGCACATACACAGGGAGAGAGAGAGAGAGAGAGAGAGAGAGAGAGAGAGAGAGAGAGAGAGAGAGAGAGAGAGAGAGCTGATGATGATGATAATGATGGCGATGATGAACTGTATGTTTACTTATCTGCGAGTTTATGCTTTGGAATCTATAACACACACACACACACACACACACACACACACATACATACATACATACACAGATTTAAAACGTGCATGTGTGCTTGTTTTTATGTGTGAAGGAGTGCATGTGTGTTTGTTTTAATGTGTGTGTGTGTGTGTGTGTTTGTATGATAGAGAGAGAGAGAGAGAGAGAGAGAGAGAGAGAGAGAGAGAGAGAGAGAGAGAGAGAGAGAGAGAGAGATCGTACTTGCTGACTTTATCAGTGATACACAACAATTGAAATGTGCTATACTATACTTCAATGAACATATCGCTTTCTCTATCTATAGCAATACATACTTTGAACATGTCCATAATTTTGTGTGTGAAAAGTATGAATTATATATTATGTATGATGTTTATTTGACAATGAAATTATGGTTAAAATGAAAAACACGAAAAAAGGTGAAATTACATAACTACATGCGAAATAATTAATGAAAGAAAAACGTTCAATAAAGTTGTAAATATACAAATACATTATGCTTTCAGTTGAGATTCTTTTCATAGACAATTAAAATCATGGAATCTATATCCTTCAACGACCATTTTGGACAGGGAAGGTCCCTGCTGTCTCTTCTATCTTCCTCTATCCGTTTTCTCCTTTCTATCTGGGTGGCTGGGTGGGGTTCCTATGGTGGGCAGGGAGGCACTTACTGTAGACTTTAATAAGAAATAATGGCAAAGGACATCTTGCAAGTCCATAACGTTTTAACAATAACGGACTTAACTCTATGATAAAAGATAGTAACTAATTGCAGTACAAAAACTAATGACGTCATTGTTGATTGATATTTCAACACTACCCCTGAATTTGTACAACTAAAAACAACTCTACTTTATAAACTAAAGAATCCCATCATAAATTTCAATTCAGATCAACTTGTATCAAATTCACAATAACAATGCCCATGATCATTTGCATCAGTATAATGAACACTCAAACTTTATAATAGTTTTCCTCCCACAGAGTTAAATCAAAAAACAGAAAATATCAATTTGCTATGTAAAAATGTAACGAAATCAACAATCTACACCCAGTAGAGTTATCAATTTTACATTTAAAAAAAACAAAACTTATAAACAAGCTACATCCAGTAAAGTAGAACCTCCTAAACTTTAACTTGTCAAATTTAGTTCAAATAGGTTTTCTCATCCCCATCAATGATCTTAGTTTCACAAACTGGTCTTTTGGTAAAGCTTTTGTGAGAATGTCTGCTAACATTTCCTGTGTTTTACAATATTGTAACACAATATCACCCTGGGCAATCTTATCCTGAACATAATGATACTTAATATCAATGTGTTTGGATCTCTTTGACCCTTGACCACTAGCAATACAAATTGTACTTTGATTGTCCTCATAAATAACCATTGTTGGTTCATTAACAGTAACAGTACTGATCTGAGTCATCAAAGACTTCAACCATGTCGCTTCCTGAGTCGCTGATGCCAAAGCAATGTACTCAGCTTCAGCAGTTGAGAGTGCAACACAATTTTGTTTCCTACTCCCCCATTGAACAGCCCCTTCTGAATTAAGAAAAATGAACCCAGAAGTAGATTTTCTATCAGAAGTATCACCCGCCCAGTCAGCATCTGAGTAACCAACACAAGCAACAACATCATCTGAGTTAACATTATTTGCAGTATACACTAGGCCAAAATTTGTTGTGCCCTTTAGATATCTAAAGATTCTTTTTACTGCCATCCAGTGTTCCTTACATGGGTCTGAGGAGAACCTAGCAATCAACCCTACAGCATATGCTATGTCTGGCCTTGTTCTATTGCTTAAGTGTAAGAGACTACCCACTGCAGACTTGTAATTTCGAGGATCAACTCTTTCACTGTTTTCATTTCCAGGAGTAAGTTGCAAACCGGTGTATCAGTCGGTGAGCAATTTTCCATGCCAAATTGGGTAAGTATTTGTTTGGTGTAGGATTCTTGTCCCATCCAAATGCTCCCATTCTCTTGTCTTTTAAATTCAACACCTAGAAAGTAATCCAGTCCACTTTCATTTCAAACTTGTTGGAAAGGTCACTTTTGACTTGAACAAGTTCATTTGCATCTTTGGTTATAAGAATCAGATCATCAACGTAAAGGCAAATAATTAATTTATCACCCTTTGTTTTTTCTCTTACATAGACTCATGGATCCACAGTTTTCTGAAATCCCATTTTCTTTAAACATGAGTCTAGTTTTTCATTCCAGCACTTTGGAGATTGTTTGAGTCCATAAAGACTTTTCTTTAAACAACAAACAAGATCCTCTCCCTTTCCAAGTTCAGTATAACCCTCAGGTTGTTTCATATATATATCTTCTTCAAGTTCACCATTTAAGAATGCTGCAGTAACATCCATTTGATGAATATTCATTTTCTCCTTGACAGCTTGAGATATGACTGCCCTGACTGACTCAAACCTTGCAACTGGAGCATGAACGTCATCATAATCTTCTCCATACACTTGACTATAACCTTGTGCCACAAGTCTAGCCTTATATCTTTGAACAGTGCCATCAGGGTTCAGTTTACTTTTTAAAAACCCATCTACAACCTATGGCCTTTCTTCCCTCTGGAAGCTTAGCAAGTTTCCATACACTGTTTTTAAGAAGGGAATTGTACTCATTATCAGCTGCCTCTTTCCAAAGCTTACCATCATGCCTTTGTAGTGCTTCGGATAGAGTTGTAGGCTCAGCATCATAGCTGCTGCTGCTGCTACTACTAGTGTACATCCATTCTCCATATCTCTCAACTGGTTTTGTAGCTCTTGTACTCCTTCTTATTTGTGCTTCAGTTTCATGAACATTACCTTCTAGGTTTCTTGTTTCATGATCATTTTCAGTCTCAGACTCTAAATTTAGATCAAGAATTGGACACTGAAATTCATTTTCCTGAGCTGCATCTCCCTTACTTGGCAGACCTTCAAATCTCCATTCTGTGAAAATAACATCTCTACTTAGAATAATT